>NC_042617.1:571910962-572189853 GCF_901001135.1 Rhinatrema bivittatum
GGACAGCAGAGAGAGAGAGAGAAACGAAAGAGAATATTAATAACCTCGGTTTAATATCTCCTGGGACTCCAAAGTCTCTGACCTAGACATATCTCACCCAGAATTTATATGTCAGCAACTGGATTTTGATGCCTAATGTGATTTTTTTCTGGTGCTTATTAATTAACTCTTTTGTAAGCAGGACATAGGCATCAACCCTGAGGCTTTTGTACAGGGGATTTGGAATATTTGGAGATGATTACATTTAAAGAGTATGCATGCTAGGTACACTTTGAGAGCAGATTACTGCAATTTTCCACAGGGACAGTCCAGCACCAGACCATAACCCCCTCATCCCCCAGCCCCAAACGAACTGCTTCATCAACACCGGCACGAGATTCGCCCACGAGAAACCTGGTAACCTCACTCTAAACCCCAGTGCCAACTACAACGTGTGTTCAGACGGGCAGGAAAGAGAGCGGCCCGGGAATGGCTCTGTTAGATTCTGTGAGAGAGGCAGCCCGGTAATTGTTTGCACAGAGCGGCAAAACAGGTAAAGCATCGGCCTGGACTGACCTGCTGGTGTCCTGGCAACACCCGAGTGCCTTTTTTTTTCCCAGGACACATATCGCTGTGTTAGCGGAGAGCTAGGACCTCTAAAGGGGGTGGGGGTCGTGCGCTTCAGCATGAATCTGCGAGTGGCAGCACGACGACCAGCGATGTGCGTCCACATTTTTTTATCAGAGGGCTGTCACCAGTCCTGGGGTTCCTGGGGGCCTCGCAGAGCAGCGATTAAAGCCACAAACATGTTCCGCACAACATTACCGAGGCACTGCGCTTCTTTCGCTGTCAGACACGAGCAGGGCTAATATTTTCAACTGATACAGGGGCCGACGCGAAAAAAAAAAAATCAGCCCGGAAAACGGGCGCTCAGTGTTGAGTGCTCACTTTCCTAACTCGCGCCCAGCACCTCTCCTGGGCCCGAGATTGAATATTTAAATAAGGGGGGTCACATGGCCAAGGAGGCGCTAGGGACAAATGTGCGCAGCCACGGGTTAGGAAAATAGACGCTCGTTAATTGAACATCCCTTTTCCTAACCTGATCGTCGGCACACTTTAAAAAATTTTTTTAAACCTTTTGGTTCCTCCGACTTAATATCGCCACGATATTAAGTCGGAGGATGCACAGAAAAGTAGTATTTTCTGCTTTTCTGTGCACTGTTTTGGGCTGCTCAGAAATTAACGCCCCGTCTGGGCAGGCGTTAATTTCTGAGCTTAAAAATATGCGGGTCTCCTTTAAGAATGGAGTTTTTAACCGATATGTACATTACAGATGCATCTGTAAAAAAAAAACCAAACAAACATACAACCTTTTCTTAATATCTTGGTTCCCCTGCTAAAATCTGACTGCGTGCAGAAGAAATTAAGCAGTTATTTTATTTTCATTAACGGGCTTAAAAGCTCCTCACATCAAAATCACTAAATACTCTGAACTCGGGAAACTTTTTTTTTTTAATTTAACGTTACTGTACAGGACTTACGTTGCAATCATGAATCCAAGCAGTGACTTCATCGTCCGCGATGTCCTTGTTTGTGGCTGCTTTCAGTAGCCCGTTGGTCCTCTCTTCCTGCTGCTGGACTGTGCAGGAGCACTGGCTGTGATAGTCTTTGTAACTCTGCCAGAGCTGGAGCAAGGCCTTGCTTGAATGCAACTGCTCCGCGATCTCCTCCAGTAAGTTATTCCACCTGCCAAGGGCAATCGAGCGTGCAATCAGGCAAGGGCAACGGACGAGGCTAGCACAGGAGGTGGGGCAGCCAATCTCCAGGGATGGGCCTAACTGTTCCGAGTCAAACTCCCCCCGGGCAGTGAGGATAGGTGCATGGCTTTCCCTGCAGGGACAAAATACTCACACCTGATTTTTTTTTTTTCTGCGGGAAAAGTGCGTGTGCAGGTTTGACATTGCCCTCCGCGCAGGTACTTTTCCTCCCCTAACGTAAACTCGAGCCTGGTGGCATCTCCTCTCAGCGCGGGTAAAAGTACCGGGCCTCGTGGGTCGCAGCGCCAACCTTTGGCCACGCTGCCGGAGGGCAATTTTTTTTTCACCTGTGGAAATCACTCTGACCTTTGACCTGCCGCGGGCCTAGGGACGGCACCGGTGAAGCGATGCCTAGAGGGGTCCGGTCCCAGCCGGGAATGGCCTGCTCCTCACCTCATATTGACCTCTTTCAGGGTGTGGGTGAGCGTTTCCGTGACGGGGGGCTGGCACTCCTTCAGCAGCTGGCTGGTCACGGAGCCGAACCTCTGCAGGCTGCTCTCCTGCTTTTCCAGCTCACCCTGCAGGCTCTGCATTAGGGAAACAGGTTTGTTGCAAACTGTTAACGGGTCCTGCTTCACAGAATATGTGCGGTCTCTTTATTTATTCACCATTTTCTTCAGGGTAATTATGTATTTTGTATTGGAACCAGCTTCTACGGGAGCTACACACATCAGCACGAGTCCCCCCCACCACCAAGTTTTGTCCTCTCTCCTGTGTAACCCAGCCATTGCAATAACAATTCTCGGCCAGGCTCCAAAGCTGATGATTCCCCCTCCGAAACCCTGTAGCTGTGTACCCTGAATCCCACCCCCTGGATGTCGCTGTTCCGTGATGGCTTGGAGTCTCTTCCCCTACAAAATCCCCAGCTCCCGCTAACCCAAGAAAACCAACTCAGATTCCTATTGGTTTAATCCAGGCCTACTGCATGCCAGTAGCAGCCACTGCCACTGAATCATCTGCTCAGCCCAATTTAGCCAATTTAACAGATGTTTTGACTGCCTTGGTTTAAAATGCTTATCCCACTTGTTTCTTTAAAAAAATCAACAAAAAAACCTAGTGCTAAGATAAACACATTTTAGTTTGTAAGAGTAATATGTCAGATAACTTCCAGGCCCATCAGTTTGCCTTGTTTCCCCCCTACTGCTATAATATTGCCAACCAATCTCCAGCTTTAATCTCCATCAAACCTCTGCTTATCCCATGCCCTTTTCAAGCCTGTTACAGCTTTGCCTCCACCGTCTCATTTTGCAGGTCGTTCTATGCATCCCTCATCCTTTTCACAACAATATTTTCTGATGTTATTCCTGAGTCTACCCTCTTTCACCCTCACACCATGACCCTTTATTCTAGAATTTCCTTCCCACTGGAAAATGCTTGTGATTTTTTTAATACCATTGAGATATTTAAATGCCTCTAACTTTTCCAAGCCTTCTCTCCATACCCAGCTTTGCATATTTAGGTCCTAAGGTATCTCCTTCTCTGAACCGGCTCTCCTTTGCTTATACCTGTTTGGCGACGTGGCCTCCAGACCTAAACTCCATATTTATCATTTATAATACCTATTATTTCTATAGTGCTACTACATACAGGGCACTCTACAGTGGTGATGATTATTCGCCTACAATAAAGTCCCTGTCCCAAAGAGTTTACAATCTAGGTGGGTAACCTGAGGCAATGGGAGATATTGCGACTTGCCCAAGGTCACAAGGACTTGAATCCTGGCTTCCTTGGTTCTAACTACTAGGCCGCTCCTGCAGCCTATTGGTATACTGAAATGTGCTTAGTGTGTACATAAAGGGCCAATTGTATTTTTGCATACACTACCACCATACACAGTATTCACTAACAACTGAATGCAGGAGAAAACTCACACTAAAAGGTCAATATCCAGAAAGCCAGTACGCGGCAAAAATATCCAGGAAAAGTTACAAGCACATCTGTCACTGGAAATCCTCGGATAAAGTAACTTTATCCAGGTATAGTTCGGACACCAATTTTTGTGACCAGACAGCTGGCAATAACTTTCGTTAAAGAGTGTTCAATATATGCGCTTACTGACTAAATTGTATCCCTGCCCCCGGGAATGCCTCCACTGATGCTCCCTTTTTGTCTGGCTAATTTTTCTGTGCACCAAACGTTGTGTGCATAAAATGTATGTGGTGAACAGTGGTAAAATTTCAAAACTCGGCTTTTATGCGCAGAATGTGAAAAGTTACACACGTAAAGGCACTGAATATCTGCCTCTAAATTGATAGATCACAGCAACGTTCACAATCAATGCAGCCAGGTTTTTAAATTATGCAAATGAGATGATAATGAGCCGTTTAGCTCACATCTTTTTTTTCTGATAGTAGCACTGAAAGGTGCTGGATGCCGCACCGCTGGCTTGTCACCCGAAGTTCTGTACCATATGGAGGGGGTCACATTAAGGAGCTCATATGTCAAACTGGTGCGTCAGACCTTCATCTACCACCCCCATGTTCTAAATTCTGCTCCCTAAGCCTCACCCTTACATGTTAATGTGTCCTAGACTCCTACCTTCATCACTGCAGTACCCAGACTGCAAATAAGAGCCCCCTTGCAGACCCACTGACCACCCCCCCCATATCTCCCACAGCACTATCCACCTCACCCCCTCAAGACTTCCCGACCCCCTCCCACAACACTTCAGTTACAAAGCACATTCCTACCCCTCCCCCACCTGAATGTCCGCTATGCTATCTCTAGACCTCATAAATCTTCACAAATATCACTATGGCATCCGTAACAGCAGTCCAATGCGATGACAAAATTGCGGTTTCCCTACGGTACTCCATACCAGCCAAGAGAAACAATGTTGACTCTGCCCTACTAGATAATCATATGTTATAGCTTATTCTAATTTAGGTGCAGTTACAAGTTATACCACTACCTAATGATAAGTTATTTTTACCATGATTTATGTTGTTATACTGTAAATTACCTTGTAAAATACCTTGCATGATTATACTGCTCCCCCTACTCTCATTTAAAAATAATGTAAGACATCTTTAAGTTAGAATGCTAGACTCCTTACAGGATATATTATTGCCCCCTTGATCAGCTGAAATATAATGTAAACATATTTTAAAGTTTCAATGTATAATAAGAAGCACCCGTCTTCTTAAAACCCTATTTACCCTGTAAACCGATGTGATATTCCAGATCGAACACCAGTATAGAAAAACAAACAAATAAACAAACAAATAAAATAAATAAATGATGCATCAAGTTTCTCCCCACTACCAGATTCTCTAGGACGCACCCAAATCATCCTCTACCCTCCAATGTGCATCAGTCTTCCCAGCTACCCCAGCAACCGCCCAAATTTATTGCAGTTTCCTGAATCAGCCTCAATTGTGTGTTTTAAGAATAGAGTATGGGCCAGAGTCAAACAGTGGGCACCGTCTGTGGGTGTTCACTCCCCGCAGAAGTTATATCAATTTTCAAAACCAATTTTTTTTCCCCTTTGAAAACTGACTTGGAGAAAGTGCCTGCCTAGACTTGCAGCTGCTATTTGTGCAGGTCCTTTTTTTGAAAGTTGAAATGTGCATGGAAATCCTGACTGTCCCCGAAACGCCTGTCCTGATGTTCATGTCCATTTATGCGTGTAAGTGATGTGGGTGCGTGCAGACAGGGTGGCGTGATTTTCAAATGTGCCAGTGACGCGGTTAAAAGCACAGCTTCACCCATATCTGTGCCTGTGAAAATTGCCTTCCTTGAGCTAGCAAGCATCTCCTGTGCACAGAGGATTATAACATTAAAACAACTGAATTCGATAATGAGATGGATCAGTTCAGCTTTTTTTTCTGCATGCAAGAGACCCTGCTAGTGTCCTGAATTAGGCAGAAGTTCTCCCGCCGTTCTGGGCAGCTGAGACATGCATTTCCCAAACTAGGCCCATTACACGAACAGCAGCTCAGAGTATCTAGCACATCGGAAATCTATTCCTATCCCCACATATACTGTCTCTTATTATGCTTCTGTAAATATACATATAACACATTTGCTACAAAAAAAACCCAAAAACATTTGGAGGGCTCAAATCGGCCCAAGTGTCTACATTCCACATTAAGAGGATTGACCCCCGTTTTTTACCTGAAGATTATTCACTTGAACTTTCACTGCCTCCAAGGAACCCTGTCAGCAGATGGAAGCGACACAAGGAGTATCTGGCTTCCATCAGATAACTGTTCAGCTCTTCATACGCCTCCTTGTACACGCTCCACTGATCAAGCATCGACTGTAGAAATATCTTCAGCTGGCCGACCTTGTAAGAAAGGAAAAAAACAAGAAGAGCGGGCAGGCTCTTTGCTGTTCTCTTTCGCTATTGCTTCCTACGGATGGTTCTGAAAGGTAAATGGCTTAATGGAGGGCTTCCCAAACCTATCCCGATCTCCACAATAAATATGCACACGTTCGTATATCACGGAGGCTTAGTATATGCAAATCTATCTCAAGTATATTCATTGTGGAAATCCTGAAAACCCCCAACTGGCTATGGGGGTCCCCAGGACAGGTTTGGGAAGCCCTGGCTTACGGGTCTCATTTCAAAAGACTTTTGCCCATTCTGGGCCTATAGAGAAAATCTTCACAGGCACAGAATGTGGAAAAGTCCATTTTGAAAAAGGCCCCTAGATTTCTGTTTGGAATAAATGACAAAAAGAACTTAACAAGCACCATTTCACACCTTCCAAATGCCTGGTTAGAAAATCTTTATTTTCTAGCAGTTAGGGAGGTACATAGATTGCTCACATGGATTTCTCGTTCTGCGTGCTAACAGAAGCTTCTGAACGCGTGTTGGTTGTAGAGCAAAATAAGTCCCTCATGCATAGAAATGAACAATCGTTTTTTTCCAGCACAGAAACCTTAGTGGATGATAATGTTATAGATTTCTGCACGCAACAGAGAAGCCAAAGCGTCATGACAAATGTCCCTGTCTACCATTCTGGTAATGCTCCCTGCCACAGAGGTCCATATTCAAAGCCAGGGGCCACATGACTTCTTGTCCCTTTTCAGGATGGATTTGATTAGCACTGGTGTGGTAATAAGGACCCGTTGAATCACTCAGTTGCCTGGACACAATATCTCACGTCCACTTTCTTACTAAAAGGAAGTAGAGTGTGGGGTGTCTCCCACATCCTCCTGGTAGAGTTGATGGATGGGCACTGCAAATAACGTTTTAGAAGCATCCGGGTACTTGAGGAGGTCAAGGAGAGGTGCCCTAGGCTCACCCTCGACCCGTAGCGGCCTTAGCCATCTTTTGAAAAAAGTCAGGAAAGGACAGTTCTTCAGGTGGAGACGCATTCCTGGCCTGTGGCGGAAAGGGCGCTGATGAGCAGTCAGCTGAATATTCCTCTTCAGAGCAAAGTGTCCAGGGTCCCAAGATTCCCCATACTTCGACTCAGAACTGAGGATTTCTGTGGCTTAAAATTTGGCTCTTTGGGTTTTGGGAATGAAAGAGGTGAAAGGGTTGTTAGACTTCAAGTCAAAGCAACTGGCACCAAAACTGGATGGAGGCGCTATACCTGTGTCAGTGCCAACCTGCTCTACATCAAAGGGGAGGTGCTAAGAGCACCTCAACACCCCTTGGTGTGTCAAAAACACACCAAGGGGTGTTCAGGTGCTCAATCCTGGGACAATGCATCTGTTGTGCTGAGTGAACATTTGTGTAATTCTCCTGTCCAATTCTACCCCAATATTTAAAAAGGGCTCCAGGGGCGATCCGGGAAACTACAGACCGGTTAGCCTGACTTCAGTGCCAGGAAAAATAGTGGAAAGTGTTCTAAACATCAAAATCACAGAACATATAGAAAGACATGGTTTAATGGAACAAAGTCAGCATGGCTTTCCCCAAGGGAAGTCTTGCCCCACAAATCTTCATTTTTTTTGAGGGGGTTAATAAACATGTGGATAAAGGTGAACCAGTTGATACAGTGTATTTGGATTTTCAGAAGGCATTTGACAAAGTTCCTCATGAGAGGCTTCTACGAAAACTAAAAAGTCATGGGATAGGTGGCAATGTCCTTTCGTGGGTTGCAAACTGGCTAAAAGACAGGAAACAGAGAGTAGGATTAAATGGGCAATTTTCTCAGTGGAAGGGAGTGGGCAGGGGAGTGCCTCAGGGATCTGTATTGGGACCCTTACTGTTCAATATATTTATAAATGATCTGGAAAGAAATACGACGAGTGAGATAATCAAATTTGCAGATGACACAAAATTGTTCAGAGTAGTTAAAGCACAAGCAGATTGTGATAAATTGCAGGAAGATCTTGTGAGACTGGAAAATTGGGCATCAAAATGGCAGATGAAATTTAATGTGGATAAGTGCAAGGTGATGCATATAGGGAAAAATAACCCATGCTATAATTACACAATGTTAGGTTCCACATTAGGTGCTACAACCCAAGAAAGAGATCTAGGTGTCATAGTGGATAACACATTGAAATCGTCGGTTCAGTGTGCTGCGGCAGTCAAAAAAGCAAACAGAATTTTGGGAATTATTAGAAAGGGAATAGTGAATAAAATGGAAAATGTCATAATGCCTCTGTATCGCTCCATGGTGAGACCGCACCTTGAATACTGTGTACAATTCTGGTCGCCGCATTTCAAAAAAGATATAATTGCGATGGAGAAGGTACAGAGAAGGGCTACCAAAATGATAAGGGGAATGGAACAGCTCCCCTATGAGGAAAGACTAAAGAGGTTAGGACTTTTCAGCTTGGAGAAGAGACGGCTGAGGGGGGATATGACAGAGGTGTTTAAAATCATGATAGGTCTAGAACGGGTAGATGTAAATCGGTTATTTACTCTTTCGGATAATAGAAAGACTAGGGGGCACTCCATGAAGTTAGCATGGGGCACATTTACAACTAATTGGAGAAAGTTCTTTTTTACTCAACGCACAATTAAACTCTGGAATTTGTTGCCAGAGGATGTGGTTAGTGCAGTTAGTATAGCTGTGTTTAAAAAAGGATTGGATATGTTCTTGGAGGAGAAGTCCACTACCTGCTATTAATTAAGTTGACTTAGAAAATAGCCACTGCTATTACTAGCAATGGTAGCATGGAATAGACTTCGTTTTTGGGTAGTTGCCAGGTTCTTATGGCCTGGATTGGCCACTGTTGGAAACAGGATGCTGGGCTTCATGGACCCTTGGTCTGACACAGTATGGCATGTTCTTATGCTCTCATGACAGCACTAGGATGAGCCCTGTATGGAGTGGATGTTCTCTAAGGCTCTCTTCAGGTCACTGCTAAAGATTCCAGACTTCAGTTCTGGGGACAAGCATGGTGCTGTCTGTGCATAGAAAGCAGAGTTCACCTCCCAACATGGCCGCTTTATATGATGTGGAATTTCCTGTACCTGCTGGCTCTCAAAATCGTGGAATGAAGAGATGTGTTGATGCTTCAATGTTATCACTCAAGCCTCTGAGATAGTTCCTTTTGGTTTCTTGCTAGAATACTCAGTCTTGGTCTCAGCATGAGTGTGAGGGAGTGAGATTTCTCTCTACTCCTGGGTCTATCCTCAGACCAAGGAGCAAAGGAAGTTGCAGCTAGCCAGCAATGATCAGTGCGATTCAATGGGCCTTTGAATCTTTGACGCAAGCTTCAAGGAGCTGGTCTTTAGTTCACTGGCACAGAAGGCTCAGAGCTTGTCTTTCCAAGCCTAAATCAGTCTGGACGACGTCTTAGGGTACCCCTGTCCAACACACCTGTAACAAATTTGGTATTGGTCATTAACGGACATTTTATATTTCAATCTGGGACAGAACTTGAAGCTACTGACTCGCTTCTCAGACATAGTGAGAAAACCGATGAGGCAAAATCAAAGAAATGTGCCTGCTCACAGTCCAAAGAGATTGAAAATTTGTTTGGGAAGCCTAATGACTATGGCTGTTCTGAAGAAGAAAAAAAGCATGGTCTGACTCAACGGAAAAAAATAAAACTTAAAAAGTGTCAAAAAGCAAAAGTAATGCAAAAAACTAGAAAGGCAGAAAAGGAGACATCTTGAGGTCAATATTCAGCGCCACTTAAGTTCTGACTTAGCCAGCTAAGTGGCACTACCTGAATATTTGGCTGTGCTCAGCATCCATCACTTATCTGGCTAACTGTTTATCCAACTAAACAGTCAGATAAGTGAGGGGCAGGATGGGGCGGAGTTACTTATTCAGCGGACTTAACTGGATAAGGGCCTATATTCAGCCTTATCTGGCTTAGTTATCTGTTTAAGTTCAAGACAGTTATTTGGCTTCCCTATAGTTAGCCAGATATACTTATCTAGCTAAATCTGAGCATATGTGTGGCCGTGCCGCTGAATATAAGTTCATCCAGCTAATTTGTTCATCCAGATAGTGGTTGAGTATTGGCCTCTTTCTTCACAAGTTCTGTTGGACACAGTTCTCGGTAGACGTCTGACAATTTCTGCAGACAAGAGAGTACTAAGGGGGAGCTATGTAGTTACTGCAGCATGGAAATCACTTTGCAATGAAAGGGCTCTTGCTTTTCCAAAAAGCTCTGAGCACAATCAATAACCCACTTGTGTGACGTGCCGAGATAGTCGCCTTCAGAGAAAAGAGTTATACAGGATCTCACAGCATCTGAAGGGGGCAATTTTCCAAGCGCCCACACTGGGTCAAAGACTGCACATACATTTTACCTGCAATTCTTAAAGCACAAGTATGCTTGTACTTTTGTTCTGAAAGCTTGCCGTGGGCACAAAGTCCGTGCGGTCACTTATACCTGTTTTATTCTGTGGGTAGAATTCTGCTGGAAAAGTATTGGGCGAAGGGTTGAAAATGTAATCTCCGTGCGTCCTTTTCCCCTCAATGCAACTAAAAGCGTGTGTCCTGTGAGATACTGCACACGTCTCTGGTTGCTCTCAGGGAGGGCAGATGTTCCATTAATGCGGGCAAAAGGCCTTCCGCCCAAGTAAATCACTTGGAAAATAGTCCTCAAAATAAGAAAGTAGGAACATGGATTCATCCAATAACAGAGAAATTCTAAGCATTTGCCATGCTAACTCCTTTATCTATATTCCCTTACCTTATGGTCCAGATTTGCCCAGCTGTGATTGAGTTCTCGAAGGGTGTCCATGACAACCACAGACCCTTCCTCTTTCTTATTCTGGATCAGGGATATCCCACTCTGTTCCATTCTCTCCACTTCTTTTTCTTTAAATGTTATCATCTCTTCCAGTTCCTGGTCACAAATAAACCCCACAAAATGTATTTTAAATTTGGGATATGAAAATAGCAAAACTGCATGAAGTACACAACGAAAGCGGTATCATAGCTGGCGCAAAGCGCAGTCTCAGTAGCACACAACCAGTTTGTAATCATAGGTCAATACCATCCATTATTCTCATACCAAATGTCGCAAATTCAGGTTGTTGTTTTTTCAGAAAAAGCACCAAAAAGGTGAACACACACGATGAATATATATAAATCACATAAGTATCACGAGACAACGACTGGCTTTAGACATGTACGGCCCAACTCTCTAAGACAAGGAATTGTATCCAGAACCTCATGAATTAAGATAAATGGATGATTTGGGGGCAATTTTGAAAAGTGGGTGCATCACTGCCATAGGTACTGTCCCTTTAAATATTGCCCTGGGAAAAAGTACCTGCAGAGATTTGCGCCTGCATTCTCCGTGGGTACTTCTTTGCTCGAAACCAGTACGCAGAGATGTGAAAGAGTAGAGGTCAATACTGAAAGCCTTCTAAAGGCTGGACAATTTTCAAACAGCCAAGCTACCCGGGGAAATGGTTAAAGGCTTCTGAAACTTGTCCTTTTAATTTCTGACTTGCTTTAGCTGCATCTGGAGGAGGCGCTGATGGATGCGCGCTTAGGTCGGGGGAAGGAAAACAGTGTGCGTACATGACATTTTCAAAGCTATACACCCTGCTTTACTCTCCTCGGCCACCCATGCAAAATAACAGGTGTAAGGAACTCAGATGCTCAGGGAGGGGTCATTTTATAAGGGCTCACGTGGGGCTGAAGTCCACGCGTAGAAAGCATATGCAGACTTTGGCTCTAAGTTTCCAAGTGGACTTACAAGGGTAGGCCTGCTTTGAAAATTAGGAGGTATACGTGGATGCCTGCAGGGCTGAAGCGCATACATTTACATCTGCTTGGCAGCAGGTGCACATCTGCATGGATGCATTTATGCGCGTAAATGGTTTCCCTGCCCCCAGCTCCGCCCCCAGGAACACCTTCTTCGAGTGTGCATGGAATCACTTCCCTGTATACTTTCACCTGCACAATCACTGGGGCAATTTTCAAAAACCTCTTTTGTGCATGTATATGCTTTTGAAAATTAGGCCCTAAACATGCACATTTCATGCTAGTTTTCAAAGAGAAACGATCACCAAAAGCACCCACATATCTTGCAACTATGTGGGGATATTTGAAAACTGCCTGCAAAATGGTTTGCCAAGGCACACATCAACAAAGAATACATTTTTCAGATTCAAACACTTTATTGCAAAAAATACTGAGGTCCATACTCAGAAGTTATTTGACTAAATGAAGATCGGAGCACTTAAGTTAGGGGCTTTCCAGGGGCATAACTGGCAGGAGTTGAATTGAGAGGATGACTTATTTGGCTAACGCTGGTCAGGCCACAGAGCTGTCCTAAAGTTAGCCAGTTTACGTTAAGATAGCCGGCTATATTCGATGGCGCAGCTGCACTATTGAATACGCCTCCAGAGTTAGTTGGATAAGTTTTATTGCTATCCGGACTGTGACTGAATATGGACCTCACGATTCCTTCAGCTATGGAGGTTACAAACACCTTGCCAGTGCAGGGGACGGCTTTTGAAAACCAGTGCAGCAAAACAAAGTACTGAGCAGAGTCATCAGCTGTACAACAGTTTGTTACCTTATGCAGGATTAGGGTTTGCTAACGCAGCTTTAGTATTATTTTCCAAAAGGGAAGAGGATTTCACAGGCTTGTTGAGGAACAGAAACTCATATTATATTTGACCTTTGCTGGTTTGCATTAATAGGACTTCTGTACCTTGCACAAAATGCAGTGGATCATTAGAAATATGGAAGATAGCTTTAACTAAGTCTACACAAAGACAGGTTAGCTGCTTTCACGTGGCGGGTTACCTGGCAGTCCTTCAGGCTGTTCTGAACAGATGCCTGATCCCCGATGCTGTGCTGTTTCTTCAGCCTCTTCTCCTGAGCTTTGAACCAGCTCTTCAGGGCCTGCACGTTGCTGTCATATTCCGTCCAGGACTCTAGCAGGCCTTCCAGCAGCTGAATCTGTAGAAAGGCAAAAGCAAATCTTGAAGCCTCATAGATGTTCAGTGACCGGTACAAAACCTGTTCACTAGTTGATGTGTTTGGACCTGATGCATTCATGTAGGAATCATTCACAGAAAGCACCTAAAAGACTCCAAACCTTTCAGCGGAGTTCTGTTACAAATAGCGGGCAGACTCCCAGATTTCAGTGATTTCAGCTTGGACAGACTCAGTGGTCCATTCTTGGTCGTTTTAATCAGGCATCACTTTACACTGTCCTCCGCTGGAACACCAGTCCTACTCGAACCGCACATAAGAAGAGTGTCCACAAGCTTCTGAGCTCCCACTATTGATAGGCAGTGCCCACGTCAATGAGTGGCCCTTATTAATGACTCTTTATTCCTGTCTATGTCGTTTTCATTTTTAGCACGAGCTATTTCGGAATAGTGCACATTATTTGGAAACAGTGTGTATTCTCTCTCTCTGAAACATTAAAAAAAATAAAAGGGGAAAACTAGCGACAATGAAAACAGACTCCCAAGGGACATGAGCCAACTGAGAAGAACATTTTTGTCCTCTTGCCTACCCTATCATATATGCAGGATCTGAATGCACTTACAGGCCAGTCCTTCTCAGAGACCTCGCCCCACCACCTCTTACACCCACGTCCAAGGACTCGCTGCTGAGTGCTCTCCCCTTTGGACTATTACAGAAACACAAGTGTTGCTCAGTGGGGACTTCCTGCCAGGTCGCCCACTTGGAGCCTTTCTGCGCTTGCTTTCTTTTCCCCATTGAGAAAAAGGGGAAGGTGGAGGCTGCCGCTGGATCTGACCCAGTGCGTTTTTTATTTAGAAAATTACCACTGATTTTGTTGTATTCATTGTTTGAGCCTTATATAGTATTTGTAAGGAAATGAATGCAGTAAACTTGAGTTAAATGTCGATTTGCTATTAAGAAGTATAAACATATGATCTGCTTTTAAAGCTTATGTAAGTGGTAGCGTAACTAACATACATTTCAGTACAAAGCCGGTGGCCACAGAACAATTAAAGTGTCCACGTTTCGCAGCCACATGAGGCAGTGTTGTGAATATCTATCCGGGTTCAGTTTTCAGAACCATCTATGTCAAAAAGATCCCTTGCTTTAAACAAAAAAAAAAAGATCCCTTGCTTGATGCTGGATTACCTTCTCGGTTATCAGGCCTTGCAGGATCTGCCACCGTCTGTTCATGGCGCCAAGCTGCTCTGCAAAGTCCGTCTTATCACTGCGTTTGCTCTCCACATCCTGACTGCTGATCTGCAGCACCGACTGGTTCACAAAGTCCACCGTCAGCTGTTTGCAGTTTATATCAATCTTAAAACCCTGATCAAGAGAGAGAGGATGGAGGTAAGTCTTCCATGGCTTTCCTTGTAGTTCTTAATCCAGGACTCAGCAGTTGATATCAACATTCGTGAACTTAGGGAGAGAAGCTAGAATATTCCTAGAATTCCACTTTTGTGCATGGGTGAGGGAAGAGGTACCTTCAGAGTACTTCACCTGTCCTAGTACATGATGCCAATTATTCTTTGACCTCACAATCTACAAATTTAAGATTGCTTTTCACATGTTCCACTTCTTATTTATGGCCTCTCTGAACTAAGCAATTTTCCCACGCAGACAAAATGGGAAAAACCGGTCAGTACATCTGGTTCTCTATTACATGGTTTAGCCATTCATAACATGTTTGGTTGTCTAGTAGGGATGTGCAATCGTTTTTCCCGAATTAGGCAATTTCTAATTCGGAATGGTTCGGGAGAACTGAAAAACGATTGAATTTTTTCCAAAATTTCGAAAAAATTCATTTTCGAGTTAGCGTGAACTAACTCTGCAACATTAGTGCGCATTAACCCGAAAATCACGGTCCCCGAAAAAAAAAACCCAAACCGCGGGAAAAATGAAATTCCCGCGAGGGGGGGCCCAAAACGAAGCCCAACACGAAATTCTAACTAAAGCACATCTCCATTGTTTAGCTGACTTACAGCAGGGCCGTGAATGAGAGTGAGTGAAATCCTTAGATGTGACCTGGTTATTTCCCTCCAGCACGGTTTTCAAATATTAATGCTCATTAAACGTATAGTTTAATCTATACATAAGTTGGCAAGACCTGCTATTTCTGTTTTCCCCTCTTCAAGTAAAATACAAACAAGACAGCAATGCAGTTACAGAGTGAATGTATGAGGAGTCCCTAGCCCGAAGGAAGCTCAGGGCTAGAGCAAGGATGCTGAACCCAATTTGGGTCTAGCATTATAAAGCATCAAAAACCTGAAATGTTCTGGTTGACGGGAGCAAGCATCAGTAGGACTCATTTCATTTTGGCAGTATTGCTGCCATTAGTACCACCGTTGGCAGTCACGTGGCTACAGGGCTATTGTTTAAAATCTGGGAACTGCCATATAGAGAGCTCATCTGTAAGGTGTCCTAATTTACTTCCAAAGTCCCTATGTCCAGTACTGCTGCTCATAGCATGTTTTGCAGATCGTCCTAGGAGAGGAGCTGGCAAAATTAGGTCTATAATCCTTTAATCCCAGGACTAATCCTATGAGATCTCAGAAGTAAGAAAGTAATTCATGGATTTCTATCTAGGTATCTAAATATATAACATTTTTTACATGTATTTTTTAGTAATTTTATTTACTTTTTCTAAAAAGACATATCTCCCGCAATCTTCCCTTTCTAAAAGTGGTAACATGTGAAAGGCTGGTAGGTATGTTTTTTAAACAAGCTGTCTTGCCTTCAAAATCTACCCTAATAGTCCAACAAACTTGTTTCATCAGTTTCTGGTTCTGGCTACTACTCTTAACAGAAGGCTTGGGGGGAGGGGGGGTAGCGTGCATGGAGCAGCAATTGCTACTACCCTAAAAAAAACTTGCTAGGCAGACAAGATGGGCCATTTTAGTCACTATGTCACCATAATACTATGTAATCACCTTATACAGAATTCTCAGAATATACTCTGTAAGGCCAATATTCACAGAATCCTAAAATAGATAATTTATCCAGCTAAAGTTAGCCGGATAAATTATCTGGGATAAATGCCCTACTGAATATCGACAAATAAAGTTATCCAAGTATACACACGTCCAGATAATTCTGAAATCCAACAGGCTATCTTTGATTTTCACTGATTAGATTTCAAAGTTATCCAGGAATGTGACCCAGATAACTAACTTAATCAACAATATTCAAAGAATATAGCTGGCTAAGGAGCACTAATTAAAAATAATAAAGCATAGCTGAGCGAGCCTCCCGGTCCATTCCCACCTCAACAATAGCAAGGCCGGCCCAGCCGGCTGAACCCCTTCTTCCTCTCTCCCCCAAAAATGTGAAATCCATCGTGGATGTATAGGCCCTAAAAAGACTCCCTCCCTGCTTCCCTCCCACCAAACGTCAAGATATTAGGTTGGGCACAATCCCCTCTACCCCCTACCCTGTCACTCCTACCCATACCTTCCCACCCCAGCCAGACTCCCCCTGAACCCCGAGCTTGGAGCATGCACCTGCCTCCCGGCACATCCAGAGTGGTAGCTTGCGCATGACTTTAACCACCTTGTGCTTTATTACCTCTCGCCCAGTTGTTAGCTCAAAACAGAGAGAACCGAGGGCAACAACACTGCAGAACAGGAGAATATATTGGGTAAAGCTGAGTTGCTTGATTCAAAACCAAGATGGCATGTTATACAAAGCTAAAGTTACCTGTCTCAGCACTAAAACCGAGGCTAAGCATTGACATACAACAAATGTTAAAGCAGTTTATTTTTCATTTTCTCCCTCCTGTTGAAGAAGTGCACCTTGTACTTCTGCAGGTATTCCAAAATTGCTTCACATCCCACCACGTTCCTTATGTTCTCCTCATCCTCCTGAATGACGTTTTCCATGAAGGCGATCCAGCTCATGACCTCGGTGATGGCATGGCGTGAAGGTAGCTTGTCCATCTGGAGCTATTAAAGTAAATCAATCAGAGAGAACGTAAGCGCAGCACATGCTTGTATGCTGAACACGTAACCAAATCGCCTCCGTTTATCCATCTATTTTAACTAAAATCTCAGTTCGTAAAGCACATGGGTCACTCTTACACACTGAAGCTGCTTGATTAAGAACTGTGCAGACTCCTTCCCCGACATTTATGACACTGGATGGTAGCGAGCAACAAAAGAGCATTAACGCCCTGTGGAGCTCGAGAGCCTCCTGACGATCCGGCTCCAGAGACAGGCGAACGGACTAGAAGTTAAGGGATCTAGAGTAGATGGCCCAAATTCATTGTGTCATGGGACTGAGTGACTTTTGATGAAGAAAGCCCAGCTGGGATTCTTTTCCTCTTACTTGTATATAAACCTTCTTTCTAGTCTTTCATACCGTGCGGTACTTACATATTGTACAGAATTACAGATTCACTTGCGCCATTTGTTCAAAGGGACAAATAAAGAATCCATTTAGGCACACTGCGGATTTTGTAATGACCCTTTCCCACCAAACAAAAGTGAAAATATACTGTGACTCTGGATAAATGGGAGTGCGCTAAATACAATTAAATAAAGAAATAAAATAAATGGATACTGTACACCTGGCAGGATGATTACAAAACGTATGCATGCATATTACAACTGCAATACAAATTAAATAAAATACATAGTGAAATGTGTGCGCATGCAAGGAGCTATCTGCAAATGTTTAGAAAAGCAAACAATAAAATGAAAACAGTAACGTGGTGGGACACCCTGGAACGCTTTCTACACGGTGCCACCATTTATACTTAAGGGTCTGCTCAAACCAAGGACCCTGGAGGATACAAGCCAGGTAACTCTGCTGCTTGAGACTTGCCTGCCGCAGAGCGGCTGGACCTCTGCATATTCTCGCACAAGGCTCAGCTTTTAGCTGAATTAAAAAAGAGGTTTTCCCTGGGGGGAGGACACTAAAAGGTAGATTTTAAGAGTCGCGTGCAGGCGCACATGGATGTGACAATGTCATATCGACGCGCGCATGTGCACGTGAATGTCATCTTGTGCGCCTGAGTGGGGGGATTGTAGTTCATGCGTGCGGCGACGCATTAGGGTCTATTTCTCTCCCAGTTCGCCCCTGTAAAGGAGAGGACTTCCTAAACCCCCTACCTGACCTGCCTCCCTTTTACCCTACTAGACCCAACCCCTACAACCCCGCTGACTACCCTAAATTTTTTTATTTTACTATTTACCCGCCATCCAAAGCAGCAGCAACTTACGTGGTCGTCGGATCCCGGCGTGTGCTTATGCGTGACTCGGACTTAATGGCGCTGTCGGGCCCGCCCACACCACGCCCAGACCCCGCCATCAACCCACCCCATTTTTGCAAAATCCTTTCCAACGTGCGTACCGAAAGATACGCGCATGGCTGCGCGTGTCCCAGTCACGCACGTATCTCCCGGATTTGCCGCGCACGGGGCTCTTAAAATTCGCCACCGTGTTTGCAGAACTGAATTTTCGAATCTATGTGCACAGTTTTGCCTCTCTTCTTCTGCTGAGATAACAGGTGCAAAGCCCGCTGTTGGTTTTTTACGTGCGCACCTCCTGGTTAGTTTTTTAAAGAGGCTACCTGGGTAGCTTCTCTCTGCTACAAGGTCCATGGGCACTTTTGTACCCACAGACCTGGCCACCTGGGCAGGCTGGTGGAAATTGTTCCCGTGATGGTTTTAGGATGTGAACGCTATTGGCTAGCATACAACACCGAACAGGTTTTATATTGCCAAGGCCGGTGTGCAGCTTTGCATACAAGTTTCCGACCGCTGTCTTGTCCCACCTGATGCAGCTTTTCCTGTACCACTGGAATGTGCGTGAGCAGTTCTGTCCACTGGCTGTCAATCTGAGTTAATCCTGACCGCAGCGCTGCCGTGTCCACTTTTTTCAGTTTGAGGAGCTGGTTCCCGGTACTTAGGACAGAGGATTTCAAGGCTGACTTGGCATCAACTTCTTTGGAAAACTCCTGTTAAAATGTCATGCCAAAAAAAAAAGCACGAATTAGTGACATCAGTCTCTTACCCTGAAATAAAATCCTTCCAACCAAATGGAGAGGCTTTGCAAAATTGAGCTGTAAGGTAGCAATGATGGAAGATGTACACGATTAGGAGGAAGGAGGATATGGACAGGCACTTGAGGAGGACGAATGGCATGAACTTAAGGAGAGAAGATGAGATGGGGAGGTATCTGAGGGAGAGGGGTGGGAGGCAGATAGAGAGAAATCTGTAATGCAGGAAAGTAACCTATAGACGAATCAGAGGGAAGAGGGAGAGGGAGCAGAAGGGAAGATGAATGTTAGCGAGGCGGTGGAGACAAAAGGATGACAATGACCTACCAGAAAGGCATTCAGGTGATCCCGGACTGTCTCTAGTTCCTGAGGCACTGTCACGGACTGCTGGGTCCAGAACTCTAAACGGTCCATTGCCGACTGCAGCCAGTGAGTCAGCTCGGCGGATTCACTATGGTACCTGCAGAGAGATTTGAGGCTAAGCCTGAAACTCATCCGTAGTTTGAGAATCCCTGACCAATAAAGGAGACCTCTGACGCCTAGACAGCCTTTTTTGGGGAAACATTAACATTTTAAAAAGTGGAACAGAAGATCCTTCCCGTCAAAAAAGAACAGGGAGATTTCTAAACAAATTCCTTTTTTTTTAAATTTGATGTGCCATTTTGCTCCTGCTCTTTTATACTTCCAGCTCAGATGGAACCAGGGATGGGATCTGCTGCCACGAACCTTCAATTACAATGAGCCGGGGATTTTTTCCCCCCTGATTTATAAGCTCCTCCTCCCATCCACACACGTACATGCGCTCAGCACGCCTCGTCTGGTCCCGGGCTGGGGGCCAGGCCTCAGGGCCTCTTCTGTTACGCTGCAATCAGGGGCCCCGAAATCCAGACTCTGGGCGTCGCTGTAAAAGAAATGATCAGGACTCCCTTCGGGGCACATCCCCAGACCCAGCTGATACGGGGAGCGGGATGAAACCAGGGAACTTCCGCATGGCAGCTCACAGCATTGTCTCAAATCCCATTCTTACTTCCAATTTTCAATATGACATTCCTTAAGGATCAACTTAATAAATGGGAACAGTCAATTATTTCTCTCTGTTTTAGAAAACTAACATTCCTAATAGTTTCTGGCTGCAAGTGAGGAAAACACAAGGAAAATAATGGGGATGCTCCGTTGCTCTTAGTTTGATAAATGCAATTTTGACTTCCATAGATTATTGGGTCAACAATGTTAAGGTAAAAATGACTGTATCTAATTATAACCTTTAGTTCTAGGAGCTGGATAAAGTTTGCTCAGGATGATTTGACTTGTCTTGAGAGTTCTGCATGAGGAGACAGCACTAGGTATGCAAATAATCCTTTTGGGGTAACATGAATAGGCCCAAAATCCAAAATGGACGACACACAACACAGCATTTATATAGTTAGTACACGTTTCGAAGTGCTACGAGCTGCATTTGGAAAAGGGCAGATTGCTGGATAATTTTACCAGAGCTCTTAGAGGTTCATATTCAGCACGTCTGGCGGCACCTAGCCAGACTAATACCGAGATTCAAAGACTTATCTGGTTAAAAAGTTAACCGGCTATGTCAGGGTCGGACCGAGGGTGCTCTGAGGTGGGGCACTGTCATCCGGAAAAGTTAGCTGGGTGACCCCAATTTTCGGCATTATTTGACTAAGGTAGCCAGATAACTTTAGGACGGCTGAAGAGAAGTACTAAACTTAACCAGAAAAACTTATCTGGCTAATTTTAAGACAGCTGGCAATATTCAGCCTACTAAATTTATCCGGCTAACTTTCGGAGCTGGCCGGCGAAGCTGAGTACGGACCTCTTAATGACGCCAAAACTTCCCATACGTTCCACAAACAATTATTGGTGCAATTTAACTAAGTAAACTAGTGTAGAATTGTCTCCATTGCTTCTGTGCCCCATTCATACCGACTCTGTGTAGATAATATTAGACCAAACATTTGCTTCGCAATCCCACATCCCCAGACCCTCCATAGAAAGCGCAAAGCTTTGGAAGCCTCCTTTTACCTTGTCCAGTGCTTCAGAATAGTCTCCAGCCTGTGCAGCTCCTTGACCACCTTGCCGGTGTTGCTCAGCCAGTGCTCGCCCAGTTGATTGAGTTGGCTTTCCAGCTCGGAGCAGCTGACGGAAAGCAGCAGCCTCTTCCCATCGTTCAGCACCTGGTACAATTTGGGCTGCTGCTCTGTCAGACTGGATTTCAAGCGCTGTGAATCCAAAAGGAAGTTGTCGGAGAAGCGGTAAGCAGCTAGCTCTCGCCCGCCCTGGCCGGGAGACTTCCCCCAGTCACACAGCCCAATCAAGCTGGAAACGTTCCCTGACTGCAGTGCAACTGAATGAGTTAAGAGGCAGGGTCCTCCTGATTTCTCCTTCAGCTTTACACCGTATTAGCATGTCTGCTGACCACAGATTTCCATTTGCACTCTTTGGGGGGGGGGGGGGGTCATTTACAGGTGTAAATGTAACTATTATTGTAGCAAGTTTCAAAAGCCACTTACCTGCGTAAAATGCACTTATGCGGGTAAATCCTACAGATATTCAATGACATTCTAGCAATTTTCAAAACCACTTTTACACGGGTAAAGAGCATTTACACGTGCAAAACCCATTTTTAAGCATGTAAATGCTTTCGAGAATTAGGCCCTTTATTTCTTTCATTCTTTTCATAGCCGTCCCCTCCTAATCTATTGGAACAACCATCACCTTCCTTTCTAGTTCTGGTGCTCAAGGCGCCGAGTCTGATCTCTGCCTCTCGAGTACCGTCCTCATGAGAAGACGCCACACTGGGCCTGCTTCTGTGTCAGAGTTTATGGTACAAAGCACGAGCAACCTTGGCACAAAATGTATGTAGGCGTGCAATCCAGGCATTAGAAATGGCATCTTATCCCAAAGAAGACTGTTTCATCAGGGGCTCCATCCATTTCCTACAAGCTCACCAAATCTGTGGACTAGTTACGGCAGCAGAATATTAGGTGAAATGTTCATCCCACTGCAGGAAAATGCAGACCCTTTCCATAAGGGGCAAAGTTTAAAAACGGGCATGGGTGCAAGGTATCTACTTTTCAAACAGAAACTAACTGGGAAACTAGGCATGAATCCGCCCTCAGGAACTGCTCCCTCCCCTTTCACGATAGGCACTAAGCAGGAGACAAAGCCTGCGAGTCAGCCCGATTGTATAAATGCATTTTAATTCCCACGTTTGAAAACAGCATACCCTCACAGCCCAAAGCCTTTCATTTCCTCCAGCTTCGGAAAGGGAACATTCCCTGACAAACCTGTGCGTGTAAACCCTTGCGCCAAAAGCATCACGAGAGGTCTGCTGCCAGGGCCTGAATCCAAGGCTTGCACAAGGAGCTGCAGGGCATTTGTTTTCGCAATCTCCTGTGTGCAATCTCTTGTGTGCAATCTCCTGTGTGCAATCCTTTTCATTCCAAGGGGCAGCAGCAGAAAGGAAGGGCCATTTTCAAAGGCACTGAAAGGAGTGAAACAGGGGCTTCGCCTGCAGAAACGGGCGCCTTTGAAAATATCACGTCTATTTAAGCGCATGCATTGATTACGGGGGACATTTTCAAAAGCATTTCAAGTGTGTAAGACGTGGTTTTACGGGCGTAAAAGCACACGTGGAAGCGATCTCATGTGTACTGCAAATATTCAACCCAGGGGAGGGGCAGAGCTGAAGTGTGAGCGCTTTACATTTTCTAAAGCATTACGTGAAAATCTTTGCATGGATATTTACCCCTGCTCTTTAGCTGGTGTTCGCTTTGAAACGTAGGGCTGTCTACATTTGGACTTCAGCCCCGCCCGGGGCTGTTATAAAATGACTCTCCCTGGCGCCGATGCAAAAAAAAAAAACCAAAAAACCCACACCAAAAGCGGGAGCTCAGTGTTGAGCGCCTGCTTTTCTAACGTGTGCCCAGGCACCTCTCCCGGGGGGCGCCATGCAATATTTAAATTAGGGGTTGCGCTGCAGAGGAGGCACCAGGGTCGATTAAGCGCCCCTAGCGCCTCCTTGGCAGCGAGCGTCCAGGAGAGGTCGGCTATCCGCGGGTTAAGAAAACAGATGCTGAATTTATCGGCGTCCGTTTTCATAACTGGCGCACAGCCGCGGGTTAGGGAAACAGGCACTGGTTAACTCTTTTAAAAAAAATTTTTTGGTAAGCATTCAAAAAATGTGGCTAAGCCATTTAGAAGGATAACTTTCCCGTTAAATGACTTTTGAATATGTACCCCAGCTCTCGTTTAAGGGCTCTCGGCACTACTGACCTGGTAGAGTGCAATCCGATCAGCGAGTCTCTCCTCAGTCTCTTCCACTAAGCCCACCACAGGGATGCTGCCTTCAACGGCCTCCAGCTGTCTGCAGAGCTCTTGATAGTCCTCGTCCAGATGTGTCCATGTCTACATAGGAAATTCATACCGGCAATACAATGAAACACTAATCTCTAGATATTCATTTTTATACGGACATAAACAGAACGTATTTCTATTATATACAAGCCTTTTTCCAGCAACACAGGTAGTATGATGTCGCAATGCTTACGCAAAGTGTAACGTTTATGTACATAACTTAAAAACCAACTCCGTGCTCTCTGGCTTGGTCAGTACGTTGTTCTCAATGAGTACCGCATGCCTTAGCTTGGCAGCTGTCCTGGTCTGATCTGCTTTGAGGGATCAAACTCAAGCTCTGCATCTTAGCAAAGGACACAAAATGCCCCGATTTTTCTTCTCTTGGCCTTACAGACTTGAATGCACCGGCTTAGATATCATTTAACAAAACACAGTCGTCCTACCTGTACACAACATGGATAAACCCGTGATCTAAAGTCTAAAGGGGAGGTTATTTCATGTCTCAGGCCGGACTTACTAAGACTTTTTTCCCTTTCTTGAAGGCAATAATGAAACCCCTCAGGTTCTTTGTATCTGCAGGCCTCCAAGATCATTTTCAAAAGGAAACTCCCCGTGGAGTTTCTCTTTGAAAGTGCGGGCCAGGGGAGAGTGCACCTGCCTACTTTGCACCTACCTCAAAGCAGGTGCAGAGAGTATATCTGAATTTCAAAAAGCTGTGTATATTTGAATTTTCAAAAGCGGTGTGCATAAAATTTAGTAGTTACGTGAATAAAATAGAATGTACGCGAGCATAATGCTATTTTAGAAACCTCAACATAAACATCTAAATCAGAGTCCGAGAATAAATTTATATATGCAAAAAAGGGGCGGGCCAGGAGTGTTCCAGGGAGGGGCCAACATGTACTCAAGTAAGTTGCTATTTTCTAAGCAATTTACACGTGCAAATTTGGCAACTTACTCGTGAATATTTAATCCTGCTCAGCATCTGGAGTAGGCGATCGCTAAACGTCTTAAAAGTGAAATAGTGACTGGGAGAGGGGTCTGGGTGAAATGTGGGGATTTCAGGCTGAAGAGCTAGGAAGGTCCCGATAACCTGCAGATGGACTGGGCAAACTGGTAGACCAATTGGTAAAACTGGTAACTTATCGCCATGCACATGTTAGAAAATCTCTCCACTTATCGGGGGGGAGTGTTAATGTGTCCAATGTGCACGTGTTATATCTACTAGGGATGTGCAAATGTTTTTCCCGAATTAGGCAATGTCAACAAAATTGCCTAATTCGGAACGGTTCGGGAGAACCGAAAAACGATTGAATTTTTTCCCGAAATTTCAGAAAAAATTCATTGCGCACTAACTCCCGATAGTGCGCACTAACCTGAAAATCGGGGCCTGCAAAAAAAAAACCAACCCCCGAACCCTGGGAAAAACGAAATTCCCGCGGGGAGGCCCCAAAACGAAACCTAACACGAAATTTTTACTGGAAGCACATCTCTAATATCTACCCGTGTAGCACTTTAAAATTAGATGTAAAAATACACAGGTATTCCAGTTGCGCACACCGATCCAGCTACATTCCGATTTAGCTGTACTTACCTGGATACATTATGAGTCATCCAGTTAAGTAGCAGTAAAGCTGCTATTTAGTCAGAAAAGTCTTAAAACTTTACTGCTCCGGTTAAGTCAGAAAGCCAGACAAGTCTAGAAAGTGCTACTTGTCTGCCTTATCTGATTTACCCGGGTCAGTAGTGTTTTTAGACTTACCCGGCTAAATAGCAGCTTTACCACTACTTAGCCGGATAATTCAGAAATTATCCAGATAAGTGCATGCGCCTGTTCCTGGGTGCACTTACATGCAATTTATTACCTGCAGACATCGAATGTGCGCAGGTTATAAAATATCGCAGCAGACTTGCATACACCCGTATACACATGGGTGTGCACATACACACTTTAAAGTTCTCCTCTTTCTGTATACGTTCCCTCACCTGACTTGTTGCTGCATGGAGGCCAGGGAGAAATATTAAAACCAGGTTTTTAGTAAGGAAACGCAGTTATGCACGTGAAAACATTTGATGTTTGCCCTCTCTGTGTCTACGATAATAACAGTTCAGCAAATCAGGCCTTTAATTTGCTAAACGGTCAATGGTGAGCGCTGGTGACTCTGACCTCAACCCCTGCCTAGAAAGGGTCATTTTCAAAGGGCCAGTGCTTTACCCCCAGAAACTGAACATTTCAAAATCGTAGTTTCCTGAGCGTAGTTGAGTGGAATTTGGGAGGAGGGAGGAGCCTGGGCAAGGTTTGGATCTGCGCACGCTTTCTGATTTTGAAAAGTACGGATGAAATTTACAAGGAAGTCCCGCACGTGAAAGTAGCACAAATTGTAGCAATTTTCAAAAGCCCATTTACACATGTAAAACCTTTTTGACAATTCAGCCCTAGGGAGTGAATTTTCAAAGGAGTTACGCGTGAAAAAGTAGCAATTTTCAAAAGCCCCTTTACACAATAAAAACCAATTTTACACGTGTGAATCTTTTAAAAATTACCTCCTATGCGCAAAACCTTCCCACATTAATTAGCAGGTGTAACGTGTTCAGAGGATTTTGCTGGGATCACGTTCAAATCCTGCTCTGAGAGCTGGTGCATTTTGGCAGTGCAAATTTGTTCAGGCTGTTTCAAAATTTCCCCCAATACGTCCAGCCCCACTGACTTCAATGTGGCTACTTTACGTGAGGAAGTGCAATGGCCTCTTTTGTAACTGTGGGCATTTGACGAATGGTAAAGCAAAATCCTCCATGAAGTTTTTGCTCAAACGTGTTTGAAATGAATTCCCCTTTGAGATTTAAACCTAAAGCACAAACAGAAGTCAAACTCAAACGTAATGCGTTTTTGATTGCATTTGTGAAAAAAGCTAAATAGGGACTGCGCTGTAAACTATGACAGCTTTCCCCGAAGTGCTGGCCGCTGCAAGGAGGAAAACGCATTTTCAGAAAGTGGGTAGGCAACACTTGCGTTTTCTTACAGTGCGCAAGTCACAAGGCACAAAAAAGTCAGAGCTGCAATCTGTGAATTTCTATGGCTGCTGCACAGGAGAACTCTAGAGATTTTCAATCGGCACCAAAATAATCCCAATCCCCCCCTCACCTCACCTCTAGAATGTATTCCAGCTCCACCCCCCTCTTGTGGGCCTGCTTCAGTACTGCTGACACCTGGACCATTAGCTCTGAGTGCGACTGGGTTTCCTTCAGGAGGATGAAACCGCTTATCTTTCTGAAGAGCGTTTCCGTCAGGATCATGTGAGATTCCAGCCCCTGGAAAAATTCCTGAAAGGTTTCCAAGCAGAACTCCATCAATAACCATACCTTTTCACAGCATTTCAGAGGAAAGGCAAAACCAGAGGCCTGGTTTTCAATTCATGGTTGCAAGCTCATACCCGAAACCCTATTTATGCTTACGGGGGGGGGGGTGGGGTGGGGTCTGAGGCATGTTCGGGAAATCATGGGACCCTTTCTACTTTTAAATGATGCCTCTGGCAGGCCCGGGGAGCCCACTGATGTCCAAGCGACCCAATGCCCAGAATGTTCCCCATGGGATGGCTGGGATGAGCATCCGAATTGTACCCTGCCTTAGGCTGCTTCAGAACTCACGAGTCTCTCTCTTTTATGCAGGAGAATCTTTCAGAACTCACAGCCCTAACGCACAGGTAACAAACCCATATTTAAAAGACAGCCCTATACTTTTTGGTTCCCTGTTCGTACCAGGATCAGTCCAGACCGTGGGTTGTGTCCCCCTTCCAGCAGATGGGAGTCAGAGCCTAACTTGTCAGATGATGGCAAAATCCGATTTTTGCTTTGAAAGAAATGCTACTAAGCCACTGAAATCCCGGGGCCCGTTTGTGACTGGGAGAAGTAAGCTGAAATACTAAATCCTCTTTGTTTATTATTATTATTATTTTTTTTTTAAGCTGATCCATACCAAAGTCAGAAAAATAAAAGATAGTAGGGAAAAGCTGGGGAGCCGTAGGTACCCCTTGCCATCTGCTGGAGTCAGAGAAAAATACTGAAGGGACCCAGAGGGCGCTCCAACCTATAAGGGGCCGTCCTTTCAGTCTTTTTGCTCTGACTCCATCTGCTGGAAGGGGGACATAACCCACTGTCTGGACTGATCCGGGTATGTGCAGGGAAAAGTGCACTGTTCTTTAATTTGGCACCACTGTGGCATATGGAAATTGAAATGATGCCACAGAAATACACCATTAGCTATTATAGTACATTGTGAAAAACAACATTCTCCTCAGTTGTCATAATTAAATTTCACAATATGCAGAGAAGCATCTTTTAAGTTAACTTGTGTCTCCACTCTACAGCTACAAGATAGCTGGGGTAGCATGGGAACTTTTACTGTAGGTTTAATTAAGAGGTCCATATTTAAAAGCTTTGTCTGCAAAACTTTCTCAGTTGCCTGGACAATATTGAGAACTGAAAATTCTCGCCAGCTACGTTTTTTCCTGGTGACTCTTTCCCCGGCTACATTTTATGCAGGTGAAAAGCGGTGGTGATGGGGGCAGGACTACACTTTAGTTCAGCTCTACCTGGCTACAGTTAGCCAGGCAAGTCTGGAGGGGAAAAAAGCTGCCCTAAAGTTATCCAGGTTAACTTTAGCTGGGTAAATTCCAGCAGAACACTTATCCAGCTATGGTCCGCTAGCTATAAATAAATAACATTTTTATAGGCAAGCTTTTTAAAAACGTAAGATTTTTTTTTTTATAGTTTCATTTTGGGGGGGGGGGTTATGTCTATGTTAAATGTGATGTATAAATTATGATTATTGTTTATTATTGTATAATTGTGTGTGTTTGTTTAAAGGTTCTGTGTGTGTTTTATGTAATCCACCAAGAGTGTTAGATTGGTGGAATATAAAATGCTTTCAAATCAATAAATAAAGAAATATTCAGGTACAGGTCTCCGGATAACTTTCCCGCCTCCCAGCTTGTCAAGCTGTCAGTTTCCAGCCCCTCCCCTCAGTTCTTGCGGGCCGGCCGATTTCCAAAGGCAGACTCCCCGCGGATTTTTTTCCTGTGAAAACCAGCAGCGGCTGGCGCCGGCGAAAAAAAAAAAGTCTTTAACCCGCTCATGTTGCAAACGCAAAGTATGCGAATTACAGCAGTGAAAAGCGGGCGTGGTTATTTCGACATGAAACGCCTCTGCTTGCTTTTTTATTGGCCTGCCCCAGACCCGCCCCCCTGTCCCTCTTTTCCCCCATGTCGGCAGCATGCTGCTTCCCCCCCCCCCCGGCAAAGGGCCTGGGGGCAATTATTACAGAGGCC
Source organism: Rhinatrema bivittatum (assembly GCF_901001135.1). Classification (NCBI taxonomy): domain Eukaryota; kingdom Metazoa; phylum Chordata; class Amphibia; order Gymnophiona; family Rhinatrematidae; genus Rhinatrema; species Rhinatrema bivittatum. The sequence continues at coordinate 571,939,760 of NC_042617.1, forward strand.
TTTCTCCGCGAGCAAACACACTTTTACCCACAGAACCCCTTTGAAAATTGCACCTTAAATTAATTAAAAACATCAATCTTAATATTTTCCCTGCAAGAGGCAGAGGGACACTCTAGGCCTTGGATGGACAAAGAATGAGGGAATATAAGGTTACAGTCTGCACTGTTCAGTATCCAGGAGTAGGAATCTCTGTTAACTAGACAAGGAACAGCTCACCACTCAAAGGAAAAGTGACCATAAGAGCTGGAGGAGGAGGGAGATAATCACTGGAGCTGGAAATTAAAGCTCGCCATAAGACTGACACTAGAGACAGATAATAAACTTAGAACAGCTTTTCAGTGAATTTATTGCTAGCAGTCACTATTCTCATACTAACAAGAGAAACATGCATCCGATTCCCTCAGCCCTTACAGAAATCCTCGATTCCCATTCCCTCAGCGCTTACAGAAATCCTCGATTCCCATTCCCTCAGCGCTGGCATACATCCTCGATTCCCCTTTTACCTTATGTTTCTCTAGAAGCACCTGCACTTCCTCTTTGGAAGTGGCTATCATTTTCTGGTCCCCTGCCATCTTCTCCTGTCCCGTCTCTATCAGGTCCGCCAGGTCCTGCAGGGCTCGCTCGTACTGACTCTTCAGTGCCAGGCTCTGATTTAATCCGCTGCGTCTCGAGCCAATTATCATCATCAATTCGTCATACATGTCCTTAAAAAAAAAAGAAAACAAATTAACCTCTATTCTACATTTTACGTACAGTATGCATGTGTGATATTTTATTGTATACCAACGTAATCCATTTTGAGGCTTTTTTTTTGTGGAAAGTAATCTATATATATATATATATATATATAAAAAAAAAAATAAATATATATATATATATATATATATATATATAAAACGCAGTTAATCTCTGTTCTACATATGGTTCACATGTCTCCAGATCACCTTCTTACACACTAAAATGTCATCAGAAAACAGAAGGAACCTCTGCCCATCGAGAAAAGCTGCTTGCCCGGGACAGCTAACATTGACAGACTATTCAGCAGCACAACTGCACCACTGAATATACTCAACTAGGACTACTCTACAGCATAAAAAGAGTTGGATAAGTTCTTCAGCTAACTCTTAATACTGGAGTTAGTTGGATAACTTGCCTGGATTATTAACTCTGCCCTGGAAAGCCCATGCATTATCTAGCTAAAGTCTTGCCAGATAATGAGTTATCCGGTTAAACTGAAATTTTCAAAGGTCAGCATTTAGCTGGCTAACTCATAAGGTATCCGGCTGAATGCTGCTGAGTATGGACTCCAAAGTTTCTAGAACTTCAAAGACAAATTTCCATGCCGGGCTGCATCTGATGTTGTCACCTGTATGTGAGGACTGCCACACTTATTTACTTTGCTACTATGTGTTAATATGTTTGGTGTTGTGTTTTATGTGTGTATGGCTTTAATTCTGTGCAGTAGCCTGAACTCTGAAATAAATAAATACTGCTAGTCCTCAGAGAAGTGAGATAATCCAACTCTGTCTTCAGGTGCTAAGCATGAACAATAATGTATGTATTTTCTTCTAGTACCTACTGAATATTGTCAGTTTGATTGAACTGTCATTAAAACAGAATAAAAGCTGTAAATCTGAAAATATATCCACTCTCTTGCTTGCTATTATCAGAAAGATGTACAGACAAATGGAAGCACAGAAAGATGATAACGTGTTCTACGATTTCAGAGATAGAAAATATTAACACTCCTTTTTCTTATTCTCATGAGGGGTAGATATGAAACAAACTTTGGAAACACATGCAAAGTTTGGAAACACAGGAATCCAGATAGATGATAATTTTAGTTTTACATTTTTTTTTCTTCCAGGGCATACTGCTACCTACTCAAAATAGCCCATTTCATGCTGTAGCAAGAGCTATCACAAGACTCAAACCAACCTGTGCCCTCCACGCAGGCTTTCTTCAGAATAAATGCATTTGACTCCTCTATTCTGTTTAACCCTTTTAATGAAGTCCCTTCAAAAAAAGTGTCTAACCTTAACACATTTCCGTGAAAGCAAGCTAACTTCTAAATAACAGAACAGAAAACAGTATCAACAGTCACTAACTGCTGAGACAGCTCATTATTTTGGGAAGCAAACCTACCTGAAGTTTAGAGAGCTCCTGCATGGATGGTTGATCGATCTGTAACTTGTCTCCACGTCTCTTTAATTCGCCAATACCAGCATCCAGCTCCTTCAGACTGTCTTCTGCCTGTAGGATAGCCTATACCCGAGAATTATATACCAATGAGATATAAGAGAGCATACAAACACCAAAGTGATAATTAAACAATCTAATTATTAAAACAATATTAATCCTCAAAAAGCAACTTCTCCCATTACTACCTAATCTTATAAAAGGGAGTTCTAACCGGATTGAGATACAGAAGGAATCAGGACCTTCAGTTGAAGACTCCTCTCTAGAGATATTTATTTATTTAAATTCTTTTACTATACCGATGCTCAAGACAATGTCTTATCGTACCGGTTTACAGTACAACTAGGGGAAAACCAATTAACACGGAATAAGGAAAACAAAGTTACAAAAAACAGGGGTGTAAAAAACATGGACGTTCGAAAAGAAAGAAAAAGCTAGACAAATTCAATTAGAGGGACAGCAGTTTGATTTGATAGCATACAAGGGTACGTTTTCGACTAATTTAAGTTCCTTCAGAGCAGAATTCCAGTCCCTTGGTAGTCCACAGGAAAAGGAACATTTCTCGGAAGTATCCACCAGCCTGGCTTTATCTGGAATTTTAAGAAGAGGACCTCGGGGTCCATCTGGGCACCTCCTATTGTATTTGGGATGCTAGATAATAAGGGACAAGATTATTTCGGGGTGCATTTTCAAGGGGGAACATACAGACTCTGTTCATGTCTAAGCATAGGATATTCGTTAACAAGGTCACCTGTATTTGCTCCACTGCTGGCCTGTCCACCCCCTCTGCCAGTTTCTGTAGTATGATATACTTGTTATCAGTCAGCGACGTAAACAGCAGCTTCAGATCATTCTATGGAAGGAGAAAACAGAGGAGGAATGCGTGACAGAATTTCATACGTCTACACGTAGTGTTATTTTATACAGACTGTAGCCAGAGATATCGGAGGCGATTCTGAGCGGCCTGTGTAGGTGCAAAGCAAGCAGGTAACATTGACTGCATGCACTTTGAAGGTGGCAGTTTCTCTCTGAACGTTAGTTAGGGCACAGTGTGTGTGTACCATTCACCTATTTATTACTCCCTTTACTGAATGTGTGCAATGCTACCTGCTGAAGTTCTGAGAAACTTTGCTTGCGGCATGTGTACCCCTACACACTCCAGAAAGTAAATCCCCTTTGGGTGGGGGGATAGGCCATAAAAATGTTTCCAATATAAGCTTCGGTGAGTGAATGAACTGGGTTCCAGGAAATTCCTGATCCCATCCATGTAACTGCTTGTTACAGCAGTTGCTACCCCCAATTGAGCTGGATGTCACTTGGATGCAGATTCAAAGCTGCTCTCTAAATTGGGTGGAGGGGAATTAGGGATGGAGGGTACTGGAAGCCAATAGTAAAAAAATATATAATATATAAAAAAATAGAAAAAAAAATGGATAAAGTGCGTAGCTTGCTGGGCAGACTTGATGGGCCATTTGGTCTTCTTCTGCCGTCATTTCTATGTTTCTATGTTTCTGTATATGACTCGGAGTTTCTCTTCTATGAAAACTGCCACCTTCTTCTCATTATATTAATGCCTGTAAGATATTTAAATCCCAAGACAAACTAGATTCTTTCTCATAGCGCTGATATGATTAAAACATAGTCAAGTTTATGAATGAGCTTCTCAAGGTTCCTTGGTTAACTGGATTAGGCTCTTTAATCAAGTTTACCATATACATAATAAACATATATATGTGCCTAGACTAGACTATAAGGTCCATGTATCTCACAGTGATGTTACATCTAGCAGCACTATAGAAATGATTAGGAGTAGTTTTTTGAGTGGACAAGCATATCACTAATTTTAATATTCTAGTGTATCTGCTCCTCCCATATCTTATTGTGTGGTTTTTTGTTGTTTTTTTTTCAACTTGACCTTAAAAACATTTAACAAATGAAACTTTTGTCAACCCCCTGTGTTATACACATCCTTTAGCTCTTCCCGGTCAAAAAAACATCCATGCGTAAAACTTTAAAACAGATACTTACGGTACCCTCACCAGAAAAAAATAGAGCGCTGTAACAGCGGGAGAAACCTTGAAGTTCAAAGTTCATTAAAGCACATCTTTGGGACGTGGAAGCAGGGCCTACCTGAAAAGCCATCAGCTGCTGGAGTCGATCCTTCATCTGATGGCACCGCTGGGTTACTGCCGACTCCAGGGAGTTCAGCCTCCCCAGCAGGCAGTGCAGGGCGTCTTCGATGACCTCCTGGTTGTCCTCATTCTCAGGAAACGTTTGGAAAAACAGATTTTTGTTCCTATCCATCTCTTCTGACATCTCTTTGATATCTTTGGCGAGCACCTGGTGTTTGCGAAAGGCAAGAGAGCTCCCCCATTAGGTGTCAGAGAATGGGAAACAAAATTGTGTGAGATATGCAGTCACTTCTCCCCCTCTTCGTAACGCCGACGTGTTCACAAATCCAAAAGCAAGGGTCTGGGTAATGCAAGCCTCTGGAATTTCCTTTCACTTCGGTCTGTACCGAATCAAAGTGGTTTTGGGGGCAAGTTTAAAACTGGTTGCTGAAGTGCATCTGCTCTTTGTGTGGGCGGTAGAACAGGAGGAAAATCGTTCCTCCCTGACCTAAACAACCCCAAAGGAACGCCTCTTGTTAAAGTGGCTAAAGGCACATGCACTAGGGAACCCGTGCAGACTTCTAGTGGTATTTGAAGGCAATTTTCAGTCAGGTCATTTTATCCAGGTAAATATCTTTGGGGACTGCCCTCTATGAAGTGAATTCGGAAAGCAATTTACGCACATAAAAGAGAGATTTCTGCAGGATCCTGCTAATTTTCAAAGTAGAGTCAGGCGTGTAAGTCCGCTTTGAAAAATGAGGGCTTCAGCTCTTTGTGGCCTATCACAAAAGTATGTCAGCTGACCTGCACAAGTTCTGCTCTCAATAAAGCACGAGTAGCTTTCTGCTGGGTAATCTGTGTGCGTGCGCCAGGCCTGAACGTTTTCAAAGCAAGCTTATGCGCGTAGGTTACCTTTGGAAAAATGTGGGAGGGTCTGCATGCAAAAAGGTATGCGCTGACTTTCTCCTAAAAAGCACGGTTATAACATTACCCTCTATCAGGGGAGAATCTGAACAGTCCGCGTTGACTGCAACGTCAATGGATGCTTTTAGCCTGTACATACTGTCACCAGTCATCAAAGGGAAAACACTCGCTCCGAAAATTAGTGAGCACAAAGTACATATACTGAAAATGCTGGCTTCGAGCAGGGCAAAACAGCACAAAGCCCATCTACAAACAGCAGGTAGGTGTGCTGTATTCCTCCCCCCATCCCCCCCCCCCCCCCCCACAGGAAATCCTCTTTATAACATCCCTACATACACACACACACACGCAGGCACACGTGGACTTTCGGCTGGGCGGAGGAGGGGAATTTTCAGTCGAGCCAGTCTACTCGGGTAAATGTTTTTAAAAATTGATCTCTGAAGTCTGCCATTCCACGATGACGGCCGGTCTAAATGACGTGAGCTGACAAACAGCTCCGTTCTCAACAATTAATGTCACGAGGGTCTCGCAACAGAGGCAGCAGTGGGGCGCAAAGCCGGCAGCTCTGTTACAGGGGCGAAGAGTGGGCTGAGACCAATTCTCCTTCTCATCAGAAAGGAAATCCTTCTGCAACGGGAGTAAAGCAGAGAGCAAGGTATTCTTACAAGATTTCTGCAGAGGAACTTCCTTTTTCCATGCCATCTGGAGGGAGCTACCAGTCACGCTACATTTACTTCTAGTGCGCGAACACAAACCTTGCACATCAGCAAATGCGTTTCGGAAACCGTATTTACAGCTCACATTTAATCCACGGAAGCCCTTTGGCACTTATATATTGCATACAATACACCCGGCTATAGCTCCCCACCTTCGCTATACAACACTATGATTCATCTTCCAGTTCTAGAGAATTAATTCTAACAGTGTGCGCTTTACAGCTGGATAACAACTCTCTGAGGAATAAAGGAGCAGGTAGGGAATTTTGCATTCTGGTATAGCAGAAGTCCTGCAGAACGGGGAGGTGTGTGCGGTATAGTAAGTATGACAAGCTGAGACCCCAGCTGTAAAGTTACCTCCTGGCGGTAGAGGCATGTTTCTGTTTCTTCTGGCTGCAGGGCAGTGGCAACAAACAGGCGCTCCGCCACGCCATCCAGCCAAGCAGAGGCGGCAGACACGGCGTCGTACAGCTTCTGTTCCAAGGGAAGACTCTTCTCCGCAGCTCCAGGCTGAGCAAAGGGAGATTTTTTTTTATTTTTTTTATTTAGTATTTTTATATGCCGACGGTCGTTGGGAAGATCCCATCGGTTCACATTTGAACACAATATCGCAGCGGGCTTTACAGAGAACAATAACATGAGAAATTGAACAGAGGAGCAGGGGAGTATAAGGTTGCAATTCTATAACATTAGATACACAATACAATACTCAGAAACAGTAATCATAGTCCATTGTAGTCTATGAGAATATTGTTGGAAACTTACTATATACAGAGGAAGGGAACTTAGGTAATTATATATACTTGTATACTTATGTATTAAAATACTTATATACAGAGGGAGGGAATTTAGATGGAATCAGCAGGAGTATGCTTGCTTACGTAGCCAAGTCTTGAGGTTCTGCTTAAATTTTTTTGGGCACAATTCACGGCGAAGACTGGTGGGCATGGAATTCCAAAGCTGGGGACCAGCAATGGAAAAGGCGCGGTTCTTAGTGATCATAAGTTTAGTATGTTTGGGTGAGGGAGTATGTGGGGTTGCCATGTACTGTTTTCTGGTAGGTCTGGAGGAGGAGCGGAAAACGAGGTGCTCATTGAACCAGTGCATATTTTCATGGTGCAATGATTTGTGGATGACGGAGAGGGCTTTATATGTTATACGGTGGGTGACAGGTAGCCAATGCAGCTCCTTGAGGACTAGGGTGATGTGATCGTTTTTGTGAGTATGGGTGAGCATGCGGGCTGCCGCGTTTTGGAGATCAAGAATGAACCAGCCTTATCGGCGATAGCGTGCACAGGGGACTGTATTGGAGGGGGGAAAAGAAAGGGGACTTTCATGTGCGCCGGCTGGACCCGGTGAGGTCCGGTAAGTTCAACACTTACCCAGGCAAATGGTGGGATTTTGAAAATACTGAGGCATTGCCCAGTTCCAAGACAGGCAGAAAACTGTTTATTCGGCTCAAAGGTTATCCCTCTAACTTGGGGGGGGGAGGGGAGTGCGGATATTCTAGGGTGGAGCCAGCTATCTACCTACATTATCCAAATAAATACTGATTTTCAGTGTTATCTGGCTAACATAGCCAGATAATTTTAGGTTTGCCAAATAGCAGTCCTAAAGTTATCCGGATAACCTCTTCCAACCAACGTTGCCCCAGCCAGGTATACTCAGTGGCACGGGCGTGCTGCTGAATATGCCAGCAAAGTGAGCCGGATACGTTTACCTGGCTCACTTTGCTGGCCAACCGGCATCTGAATATGGACCTTTGTATCATTTTCCTGACCGCTGTGACCGTCTCCTCCCCACCACAGGAGCCAATCTGTGCTGTCAAAAATTAAAAGCTGGCACACTGATGCACAAACAACACTAGAGGTCAAGCGGACGAATGAGCGCCGAAACTCCCCTCTACCTGGCAAGAGATCTCTTCAAAGGCCTGGCTCAGCCTGTCCAGGAAAGATGCAACAGATGATTTATCTTGGGTCTGGTTCTCTCCTTTATACAAAGGCTCCCCGGACATTAATCTGTTTGTCCTGCTGTACATCTGTCGAGAGGAGGAAGCAGGAGTTAGTTCAGGCATGACGAGTTCAATCGGCTCAGCATATCTACCAACCTCACAGAGGAAGGATCTCTTTATTTTGTCTGGCATGTCAAATCGGCAGAGGCTTTAGGCAGGTGCAGAGAGAACATTTCAACCAACCAAGCAACGCTGCCTGGAGAAGGGAGGGAAGGAGCTGGAAAGGAACGGCTTTATGGTATCATCTCCTCTGCGGGGGGGGGGGGGGGGGGGGAGCTGAGATGAATCTCCCCCATCTCACACTTGTCATGCAATTTACTTTAAAGAGCATAGGATGATCACAAGCAGTAGCGACTTCCAAATCTACCCCCTCCCTCCCACACACAAGTTACATCTGATAAAATGCCCACTCACACTTTTTGCGAAAATTTACTCTCTCGCTTTTAAAAATAAAAAATATGTATTTATGTCCAAAGCCCTCCCCAACGCCACACCCAGCAATGCCTCCGTCCAGTCTGGGTAAACGTCTGTGTGAACGTGACAAACGTACATATGTTTATCCACATATCGGGCGGGCGGTTTCGTAAAAGGCCATTTCTGCACGTCGAGTGCTGCTTTGCCTGCAGAAATTGCTTCTGAAAGTTACCTCTAAACGTGTTGCATGGTAATACTTTAACTTTTTCTTGTTGTTCTTCGATTCTGCCTATTCCTATACATTGGGCCCTGAGTTATCTGCCAGCAGAAGCGCATAACTGCCAGCAGGCAGAGAGAAGGAAAGAGAAGAGCTACCGGCTGATCTTGCTCCTGCTGCAGAGCGTTCTGCATTAGTTTTTCCTTTGCGCTCAGCTCCTGGTGAAGGCTTTCCCATTTCATCCTCATCTGTCCTTCTGCGGATGGCTTCTCACCCTCCAGGCCCAGCTCCTGGGACAACGCATCAGGCTTCTCGCTACAATGGCAAAAAAGCAGCCTAAAGTCACAAAAGCAGGAAAAGACCCAGAGCAATCAAATCATCTCACTACAGGGTCAATCATCAAAATGCGTTATTGCACCATGTGATAATGTAATGCTCAGTTTTAATGCAGGAAATAACTACAGCCTTTTCCTGGTGTTAAGCTGTGCGATATCCCCAAAGTGGAATTTGTGTTAAGGGGAGAAGCAGAAGGAGAGGGAGGGAGAGAGAGAGAGAGAGAGGGAACCTCTGGGGCAGGGGTCGGGAACCCATGGCTCGCGAGCCAGATATGGCTCTTTTGAGGGCTGCATCTGGCTCGCAGACAAGTGTCCCCACACTTTCCCGCTGACCCAGCTGCTCCCCGGTCCTCCTCCGCCCGGGCTTAAAATGCTGTCAGCCCGGGCAGAACGCGGCAGGACAGCTGGAGTCAGCGGCACCGGCGTGCTCGCTTCTTCCTGGCCCCCCCCCCCGCCGCCGCGGCCCGGAAGGGGAAGTGGAGAGTATCGGGTGCCTGCGCGGCAAGCAGAGGCCACGCTAGTGCGCTCGGCATCGGCCCGAAGAAAAGAAGACTGCAGCGCGGCTCGGAGGAAAATGAAGAGGTTCAGCCGTGGCCGATGGGACTCCGCCTCCGCGAGGGCTGAAGATGAAGGAGGTTAGCGTTGGGAGGAAGCTGCTGCTCCGCGAGTTCCCGGGGTGGGGGAGAGAGAGAGTGAATGAGCGAGCAAGCTGTGTTTGCTGCTCATTCACTCTCTCTCACGCCCACCCCCACCGCGGGAACTCGCGGAGCAGCAGCCTCCTCCCAACGCTAACCTCCTTCATCTTCAGCCCTCGCGGAGGAGGGGTCCCATCGGCCGCGGCTGAACCTCTTCATTTTCCTCCGAGCCGCGCTGCAGTCTTCTTTTCTTTGGGCCGATGCCGAGCGCACTAGCGTGGCCTCTGCTTGCCGTGCAGGCACCCGATACTCTCCACTTCCTCTTCCGGGCCGCGGGGGGGGGGGGGGCTGTGTGTGTGTGAGAGAGATTGCATGTATGTGAATGATTGAGAGCCTGTATGTAAGTTTACCATTGGGAACCTGTATGTGTAAGTTTGTGATTGAAAACCTGTTTGTGTGAAAGAGTATGTGTGTATGATTGAGATCCTTTGTGTGTGAGAGAAATCATGTGTATGTATGATTAAGAGCCTGTGTGTATAAGTAAGAGAGATCATGTGTGTCTGTGTGTGATTGAGAGCTGGTTTAGGTGATGGAGCATGTGAGTATGTGATTGAGAGCCTGTGTGTAAATGAGAGAAAGAGAGGACATGTTTGTAAGCATGTGATTGAGAGTCTGTGTGTGAGAGAAAAAGACAGCATGTATTTATGTGATTGAAAGCCTGTGTGTGTGTAAGCGTGAAAAGATAGACAGCATGTGTGTAAATGTGTAATCAAGAGCCTATATAAGTGAGAGAGAAAAAACATGTGTATATGTGAGTGACTGAGAGCATGTGTGTGTGTATAGGTGTGTCATTGAGAGCCAGTGTGAGAGAGAGCGCTGGTATGTGACTGAGAGAGGAGAAAGTTCCAAGCAAACCACCCCACCTCCTGCTAATTCAGAACAATCTCAGGACACCTGGATATCAAACGTTCCCAGGTATGCAGAGCAAAAAAAATTTTGTATCCTTATTATTTTTCATTACTGGGTCTTTATGTCTGCTATTTTGAAATATTTTGTTGGTATCTGGAAATGTTTTATATGAGTTTTTAATTATTGGATATTCCACTCATCAGCTGTTTTGAAATATGTTCTTTTTGTTAGTACAGTTTTACTGCTGATGATTTTATATTTCTTGATTTGTTTTATAAGGATGGGTGATGTTTCTTTTTTCCTTTGTTACACTGCATACAGAGACTCTGGCTTGTTGCAGTTTCCAATTCAGTTTTTTCTGCATGCTTCTTGTTATGCCTTTTGGTCTCTTTATTCTATGTTAGGTGAGGGACAACACGTGATTCAGGTGAGGTTTTCTGCTGGCGTGTAGTTTCTGTGTAGGACTCTATAGCAGCCTGACTTGGTCCGTTTTCCTAATAGGAGATGTATTGGTGTCTTAAGGCCTGGTGTAATATTTTCAGAGACTTATTGTACTTTAAAAGTGTGATCTTACATAAAATGCACACATTTACTTGTATTTAGTTTTAAACATATTGTATGGCTCTCATGGAATTACATTTTAAAATATGTGGCGTTTATGGCTCTCTCAGCCAAAAAGGTTCCTGACCCCTGCTCTGGGGTGTCACACATAGTAGTCAACTCTTTATACCACTGTAGGAGGGCCAGCTAGTAACTCAAGATGAGGTTTTGGTGGTGGTCTAGGGTTTGGGGGCCAGTTTTACAAGCCCAGTGAGACGTATGATTAGCACACTACACATTAGTGAAGATTTGACGTGATTTGGATTGAGGAAAGTCACACAAAGCTGAGATTTCTACAATGTTCTCTCACTATCCTGCAAAATTAGTACACATTTCTTAGTGCTTGTTACAAAAACAACTTCATTACCAAAGGCATTAATGGGATAAAGAGTGCAGCACACGCAATGTGTGTGCTATGCATAGGGCATTGTTACTGCATAGGCCCCCAAACCCTTGAGCAGTAACTATCCTAATGAGCACTTAGCTCAAAGGAATATCCCCCCTCTATTTCGAATCACCCTTTGGACTCTCACCTTTCCCCTGGACCCAACTTAAAAGGTCTACATCCGTGAGTATTCCCCCCTCAATGCCAACAGACCTGGTGCCTTCCCCTAGATACCCCCAATGCCCTTTGAAAAGCCCCCTCATGATGAGCCACTTATCTCTTATTAACTCGGCACCGTTGACGGATGCCGGGCTGATAGGAGGTAAGCTTGGTTTGGGGAATTTCTCAAAGGATGTGTAGGATGTCCATGGGAAAGGAGGTCGTAGGTATTAAGACTGACAGCCTTTAGAGGGGGGGACTGGGACTGTTGGTATTTGAGGAAGCAAATCTTCAGCGCAAACCATGGTTGTTGGAATTTGGGGGAGGGGTCCAGGGAGGTGGCGGGGAGGGAAGGGAACGGAGGCTGCTGGCATGTGTTTTGTAAACTGCTTGCATGTGGTACTGGAATGCCAGCAGTTTCTTGCAGCAGCCTCACAGGAGCCACATTTTATCTGCTAAAGGTGTGCGTTTTTAGTTTCTGCTTTAGGGAAGCCGAGGAGCTTTCTTAAAGTTAGCTGGATAAGTTAACTTTAAGATAGCTGAAGATAATTCAGCAGCATGCCTGTGCCGCTGACTATCCCTTCAAAGTTAGCCAGACAAGTTGTTCTTCATCCACAGGGATCCATTTCAAGTGAGGCACGTTTTCAGCCATAAGAACATGCCATACTGGGTCAGACCAAGGGTCCATCAAGCCCAGTATCCTGTTTCCAACAGAGGCCAATCCAGGCCACAAGAACCTGGCAAGTACCCAAAAACTAAGTCTATTCCATGTAACCATTGCTAATGGCAGTGGCTATTCTCTAAGGGGCGGATTTTCAGAGCCCTGCTCGCGTAAATCCGCCCAAAACCGGGCGGATTTACGCGAGCAGGGCCCTGCGCGCCGGGAAGCCTATTTTACATAGGCCTCCCGGCGCGCGCAGAGCCCCGGGACTCGCGTAAGTCCCGGGGTTCTAGGAGGGGGGCGTGTCGGGGGCGGGCCTGGTCGTCGCGGCGTTTCGGGGGCGTGTCGGCAGCGTTTTGGGGGCGGGTACGGGGGCGTGGCTACGGCCCCGGGGGCGTGGCCACGCCCCCGGGGCCGTAGCCACGCCCCTCTGGGAGGCGTAAATCCCCCGACAAAGGTAAGGGGGGGGTTTAGACAGGGCCGGGCGGGTGGGTTAGGTAGGGGAAGGGAGGGGAAGGTGAGGGGAGGGCAAAGGAAAGTTCCCTCCGAGGCCGCTCCGATTTCGGAGCGGCCTTGGAGGGAACGGGGTAGGCTGCGCGGCTCGGCGCGCGCCGGCTATACAAAATTCATAGCCTTGCGCGCGCCGATCCAGGATTTTAGTGGATACGCGCGGCTCCGCGCGTATCTACTAAAATCCAGCGTACTTTTGTTTGCGCCTGGAGCGCAAACAAAAGTAGGCTGTTCGCGCTCGTTTTAAAATCCGCCCCTAAGTGAACTTAATAGCAGGTAATGGACTTCTCCTCCAAGAACTTATCCAATCCTTTTTTAAACACAGCTATATTAACTGCACGAACCACATTCTCTGGCAACAAATTCCAGAGTTTAATTGTGCATTGAGTAAAAAAGAACTTTCTCCGATTAGTTTTAAATGTGCCCCATGCTAACTTCATGGAATGCCCCCTAGTCCTTCTATTATTTGTAAGTGTAAATAACCGATTCACATCTACCCGTTCTAGACCTCTCATGATTTTAAACACCTCTATCATATCCCCCCTCAGCCGTCTCTTCTCCAAGCTGAAAAGTCCTAACCTCTTTAGTCTTTCCTCATAGGGGAGCTGTTCCATCCCCTTTATCATTTTGGTAGCCCTTCTCTGTACCTTCTCCATCGCAATTATATCTTTCTGGAGATGCAGCGACCAGAATTGTACACAGTATTCAAGGTGCGGTCTCACCATGGAGTGATACAAAGGCATTATGACATTTTCCGTTTTATTCACCATTCCCTTTCTAATAATTCCCTACATTCTGTTTGCTTTTTTGACTGCTGCAGCACACTGCCATCTAATTCTTTGCACAGAGGGGAAGTAGGAAGAGAAAGACTTGCTTTTCCCAGCTAAAAACAAACCCCAAAATACTGTGCTTTTCTTCTGCTATTGGAATCTGCCATCTCAGCTTGAGGTGCTCGTCCGTGTCTAAGAATATCTGGCGCAGGGAAATGGTGCCATCGTGACTGATGCACACGCCTTTCAGATTTAAAGTAAGATAATGGGCAACACTGAGCTGGGACACGGGGCAGAAGGGCATCGGCACGGGTGGGATGGAGGGGGAGGCACTCAGTAGTAGCAAGGGTTGGGAGAGCTCAGCAGAAAGAGGGAGGAAGGGGCTTGGCAGAAGGGTTAAGAGGGAAGGGAAGGGAGAGTATGAAAAGCAAGGGGCTTTGTGGCTGGAGAGGAGGAAAGGGAGAGGAAGCATTGCTTGTTGGGGAGGAAAAGCATGTTTTGTCTTTCAAAGAGGTTCATCGAATCATCAGAATTTTTCCCGGATACATCAAATTGTTTCAGGAAGTCTGAACACCTATGGACGGTAACTTTGAAAGCGGCGTGCTGGCGCACCTTTGTCGGCCCATGCCCAGGGACGCGGCTGTTTTACAACTTGCGCACGTACATGCGGGCACGTTACAAAATAGCCCGGCCGCGCACACACGTGCATCAGATTCTAAGTGGGTGACCGCATGGGCACGTAAATCCCGCTGCTACCATGCATGTCCGGGGGATGTTAAAAGGGGCGCACGCCCAGGCCATTCGCAGTTTACCAGTTCAAGGCCCAGTTAACAGCTGGGTCCTCCAACATCCCCTGGCTTGACAGCCTGCATCCCCCCCCAATTACCCCCAGAGCCTTTAAACCCCCGCAGAAATGGCTCGATACTTTTATTTTATGATCTCCACGTCATCCATAGCGTGAGTAAAGTTACGCGGCAGGGGGCCTTGGTGTGCGCCGGGGCCAAGCCCCGAAATGTCCATGCCCTGCCCGGGCCAGGCCCACGCCCCACACCTTTTCGGACATTTTTTTTTAGACGTGCACGTTGCGACATTTCTGCGCGTGAAATGAGGACACTGCACGTGAGCCCGGCTTCTTCGCGCATCTCCTAAAATCGGCGCATGTCAGGTTTATGAAAATTCAAGGGCCCAGGAATGAAAAGGGGGGTGAAAAGAAAAGGGGGTTCCAAAATCCTGGGTCTCTGTAAATGAAAGGTCCTCGGTATGTTAGGCTGAGTTATAGCGGCAAAGGTAACTCTGGGTTTGATGCTTAGGGTCCACGACTGGAAACCAAAACACTTTCCACACCGACCTTGTGCTCCGTCCATTTGCAGCTGTGTGCTGGGTCAGAATCTCTCCTCCCCGGCTTGCCACAGATCGAAGCAGCTTCTTCTGTTCAGCAAGCTCTTCTTCTAGTTCCTAATAAAAGAACAGGAACAAATTTTATTCCTAATAAAAGAACAGGAACAAATTCCTACATGCTAACATTCAGGAAAAGGCTGAAAACTTGGCTTTTTAAAAAAGCGTTCCCAGGCCTTGATTAAAAACCTTCACCTAACAGCACAAACTCTTCTTTAAATATTGGATTAAAATAAGAAACTGCAAACTTCCCACGCATATCCATCACCATATTATTGTCTTCTGTTATACATTTGCATTATATTGACTCAATTTTGCTTCACTGTAAATACTCTGCTGTTCAGCTTTTCCAGATCCCAGTTTTATTCTCCCTGTTTTATTGTAACTTTCTTTCTCACAACCTTGCTCTTGTTTACTGTGTTTGAATTCTCTCTTCCTATCACACATTGTTAATTGTAAACCGGTTTGATTTGATTTCTGTCAAGAAAGTCGGTATAACAAAATAATAAATAAAAATAAATAAAATAAATAAAATAAATTCTCATTTACATCGTTGCAATTTTCGGACCTATTTTGGCCTGCCTAACATGGTTCTAACTGATATCAAAATGAGGCTGTGAATAGGAACGCCTAAACGCAATAAACTCAAGCAGCAATTACTAAGGAGGGAAACTGCCCGCTGCGTTCCACTGACTTAGATCCCGAGCACCGGAGCTTCTTCAGGGTCTTTAGCAGGTTCCGGGATTGAGTGGCTTTCCTGTTCTCTAGAGAGCGCGCCCCGCTTAGTGAGTTGGGGATTTTTTTTAGTTTTTCTTTCGTATGTTC
Organism: Rhinatrema bivittatum; assembly: GCF_901001135.1. Classification (NCBI taxonomy): domain Eukaryota; kingdom Metazoa; phylum Chordata; class Amphibia; order Gymnophiona; family Rhinatrematidae; genus Rhinatrema; species Rhinatrema bivittatum. The sequence goes on from NC_042617.1 coordinate 571,955,536, forward strand.
CTTTTTTTTTCCAATTTTTTGATTATATGTTGAAATCTCTGTGTATTTTTCTGTCTACCGCTATCAAACTATCCTTATTGTGAGACTACGTTGCCTCGTACATCAGACGGCTTCCATACTGCAGCATAAACAGGCTAAGTCATTTTCAAGCTATATGAGCTATATGAGGTCAATGGTCAAAGGAATGGTGGCGCTATTGGGTGCAAAAGCCGGCAGCGATAACACCCCGGTGGTGCGAGCGCTGCCGGCTTTCGCAGGCCCACCCTCCCCCCCCTTCACCCCCCATTACCGCTAGGATTCACCATTCTCTGCGAGAATGGAAAATCCCGGCCTTAGTTTTCCACCAATTTGCTCACCATATTGCTCACAATAATCATAATTCATGGTTATTAGAAACTTTACACTTATACACTTCCTGCAGAAATTTAAGATAAAAAATCAATTACTGTTACAAACTCCATCACCAAAATCAACAAGGTTGAACATAACACGTGAGCGCGTCTTTCAATTGCAGGTCCAATTCTATTGAACACTTTACCTCCTATCCCTAGATTAATTTCCAATTCCAAAGAATTTAAGAAAGCACTAAAATAGAATCTTTTCAAACTAGCCTTTCCAGAATTTTGTGACTCTCCTACCTCCCAAAATTAGCCTTATTTTTATTTTGTGAACTTTTTCCACCAAAATATTGGATTTTATTTTTATGTTTTTCAAATTGTTCATTTTATTATGATGTCTTTCAAGTTTTATTTTCTAAATCAGTGTTTAAGATTGGACTTTTATTTCTGCATCTATGACTTTAATAATTGACTTATTTTAATTTAGTGTTACTCTGTTTTATTCAATATTATGTATGTTCATTGTAACCTGTCCCGAACATTGGAGGGTGCAGGATATAAATACTTTAAAAATAAATAAATAAATACTTTGGGAAACATTTAATTGTTGGTTTTATTGTCGTATCCCATTTGATTTTAATTCTGTACAATTCTCGTACCTGTTTTGGTTTTAAGTGATGTTTGTTTTATTTTAAACGATCATTTGTTATTATCTTAACTGTCTTATTTGATTTTAGTTTTATTCTACACTGTACCTGTTTGTTTATCTGATTATTTTATGTATTTATTACTGCTGTTTCTACTTTTAACTCAATTTAATTTACATGATGGATTATTTCTTTTATTTTCAACCCCTTGATTACCTGCAAAGAAAGGCATTTCATTAAATGAAATAAATTAAAGTAAATTAAGTGTTGCAGCGCTGAAAGTTGCTGGGAGGAGATAGAAACGTATCAAGCTCCTGGCTGCGGTTTGGTAGATCTGGGGCCGGGGAACGGCGTAGAGTTTGCGGGTGGGTAGGGAGGATGGAGTAGGGGACGTGGGGTGGGGGGGGAGGGGGTTGGCCGAAGGTCACTATGGCCTCTATTATTTTTTTTTTACTGTTGAAGGTTGGGAGGGTGGATCAGACACTAACCTGCGCATTCTTTAAATGTTTTTTTTTTTGGGTGGGGGGGGGGGGGCTGGGATATTTGTCCCGTAGGCCAGAAGCTTTTTTTTTTTTTTTTTTAACTTACCCAGTAATATTCTGAATTTAGCTGAGTAGAGTTAAACTTATCTGGATACCTTTCCACCTTCCCCGCTATATTATTCAGTACATAGCTGAGCTGGATAGTTTTAAAGTTATCCACATAGCGTTGCCCAGATAAGTTTAGGAAAGTATATTCAGCGGGAGACTTGTCCGACTGAAAATCTGTCTGCTTGCTTTGTTTTTTTGAATATATTTTACAGCAGTAGTAATAGTAAGTGTATGGTTTTCAATACCATCTTTATGCTGATGATTCCCAGATTTACCTCTCTATGGGCCTCATTTTCTAAAGTATCGCAGGCCTGCGATACTTTAGAAGATGAGAGCTGGGGGGGCGGGCCTGCGCTAGCCGGCAGCGATCGCACCGCGACTGTCGGTTTCGCATCCAATAGTGCCACCATGGGAGGTGTAGCTATTGGGAGCGAAATAGGCAGCGAAAAGGCGCACCTACCTTTTCGCTGTCCGCAGAGTCGGGCGCAGAGTCGGCCTGGGTGACGCCTCGACTCCTCCTCTTCCGGGGCCGACTCCACCCCGACTCCGACCCCATCCTGGTATCGCACGCGATAAGGGACTTTTCGCGTGCGGAAGGTCCCTTATCGCGTGCGAGCGGCTTGGAAAATGAGGCCCTTTACCAGAAAGTTTGTGAGTTATCCAGCTAAAGGTCTTCGAAGGCTGATTCCTACTTGAAAGCAGGTGTATAATATACACAGAAACCTTCATTTTTTTTAATATTTATTTTATTTTGCCTGGGAATTTATCAGTATTTAATACAATAAGAACATTATGAGTCTTTTTTTTTTTTCGACTCATTTCTCCCATTTTTATTCTTCCCGTAAAAAGCATTGATAAATTCTCAGGAAAAATATAAAAAAACAAACAAACCCCTGAAAACAAAGGACCCTAAATATGCGGCATAAAATACTAACTTTCTGGCGCTGCAGGCTGTTCTGTTGCTGTAGTGTCCGCGTCTTCCGTGCCTGTGCCAGCCATTCCTGGACGCTTGGGCTTTGCGCGCCAGATAAGCCCGCGTCCGATTCTTCTCTTTCCTGAAAGTGTCCCTGCTTTAGAGAAAACAAAGAGACACTAATCAAATCACCTCACATATCACCCCCTGCAATTTAAATGAAGGACTATCACCTTTAAAAGCTCTGATTAGTAGAAACTGCTAGATTTTCTTTCCTGCTCAGATTCTTGTTGACCGGGAAGGAGCCTTTAAAGATTTGTCACACCCCGTGCTACCTGGGAAGACCTTAAGAATGAGGGGTCATGGGCCCTGCATTTACTTCTACCCTGAGTCTTCTCCCTCAAGTTTTGCCCTTTGGCCACCAGTTGCAGAGTGTGAAATGGGGATCCGATGGTGGCGGAGGTCAAGATAGCCGAGTACAACCTGTGGACCCCCCAGAACTGACCAGCCCAAGGAGCAAAGAGAGAGAAAAGCAGAGATGTGCGCGGCCAGTGACGAAACGCTCAAGCACAACCACATCTTCTAGCATCGTTTTTCATCCTTTTCTTGCTAGACCCTGTCCACTCCTTAGCTCTTAAAAGTGATAGACATTTGCTCAACTGTAAAATGTCACCAGCCAACGGTATTTAAGCAAACAAAAAAAATTCAAACCATCTGCATTAATTGTATAAAGGATTTAAAGCAAAGTAGTTCCTCCTTCATTTACAGACATGGATATATAGAGAGAACCGTTTTAACAAACTGCAGTTTTATAAAGGAGCTCTTCCGCTTATTAAGTGCTACTATCAAATCAAACATTCACTTTTTATCTACAGTTTCTTTCTATCCATCTGGCTGTAAATGGTAAGAGGAATAGAGCCATGAATCAGATTCCAGTTCGGAAAACACTGGAGTAAGTGTACACTTGCTTTCACCACAGAACACTTATCTTTAGGAGAAGAGATCAATGCTCTCCTATTAACCTCATTGCTTCTGGATGCAAAGTGTGAATCTAGAGCTTTTCAGGGGTGTGGCCTGCCCTTTTTATTTTCCCGTGGTGAGGAGTAATAAATTAGTGATTCAAAGGAGGTGGCAAGTCAAGAGTAAAAGAATCCTTAATACTATGAGGGAGGAAATAATTAATTTGTAATATATTCTACATGTTGCATTATCAGTTCAAGGATGTAGCGCCAACCCAAAACAGGATGAGAAACGTGGAAATTTTGTCTGGACGCTATGCTCAGAAAGAACTAGGAGGGGTTAATAGGGGTGGGATTGGGAATACTCTGCCAACAAAGGGGGTCATTTTCAAAAGGACTTACAAGCTTAAAACTGGGTTTTACACGTGTAAATGCACTTTATGGGCCAGATTTTCAGAAGGTTACGCGCGCCAGGCCTATTTTAAAAAGGCCCGGCGGCGCACATACGCGTCCCGGGGCTTTACAAAAGGGGCGGGGCGGTCCGGGGGCAGGGCCAGAGGCCTGCAACACAGCAGCCATTGCCGCTGTGTCGAGGGATCACGTGCTGGAAGCCTGCCCGCGCGTGCAACTTGCACCTGCCCAGAGGCAGGCGTAAAAGGTAGGATAAAATTTGGGGGGGGGGGGGTTAGAGTAGGGCTAGGAGGGAAAGGTTAGGGGAAGGGGTGGGAAGGTCAGGCTAGGGGGAAGAGAACAGAAGAAGGCAGTGCGCTCGGCGTGCGTAAGATGCACAGTTGTGCACCCCCTTGCGCGTGCTGACCCTGGATTTTATAACATGCGGGCGCCTGCTGATTAAATTACCACATGCGTGTCACTGACCAAAAAGGTTTTTATCGCAAATGGCAGTTCAGGTAGGGGAGAGAGAGTGAGCGAGCACCTCTGTAGAGACCAATATATAAATTTACTTTTTATACCACCATAAGAGGGGTGGGGTAGATTTTGGGGAGCAGTTTTACATACACAGTCAGAGGTACAAACAGCAAAGTTGACAAAAGTGAAGATTTTCTGTCATTTGGAGTGATGAAAAGTAAAAGAGGAGTTCATTTGTACAATGTACTCTCTACCTAGCTTGATTTCAGCTAGGTAGAGAGTGCATCAAGCTAGGTAGAGAGTGCATTCTACAAATCAACTCCTCTTTTACCTTTCTTCATTCCAAGTGACAGAAAATCTTCACTGATGGTAACTGTGCTGTTTATACATATGACTGTGCATGGTAAACTGCTCCCCAAAACCTACCCCATCCACCTGAGTTAATAGCGACCCCTCTTACAATGGTATAAATAGTAAACTGATCTCTCTCTCTCTCTCTGAATATCAATGAAAACACAATTTTACAGATGGGGAAACATGGATAAAGCCCCTGTTAATTTTTAGAATCATTTTAGAAGTGTCTAAGGAAAAGCAAGTGAACCCTACTGAAATGGACACATGAAACATATATTTGTTGCAGCAGAAATTAGAATCAGAAGTAGCTTACACAGCCTGATTTTAAATCTGAAGAGTATTGGAAAGTTAGCATAATTAATTAACTTAGCTATATGCCTTAATTTTTTGTATTTAAGGAATTTTATTTATAATGGATTTGTCCATCAAATTCATCAAGTAACTTGTGCATACATTTGAATTATCTTGAATTTTTTCTGTAGAGTTTATACAATTCCTTCAAATCACTCATTCAGCTCTTGCCTTCATGACATTATTTGGGGGAAAACAAAACTTTTTTTTTTCTACTCTGACCATACTGATGTGAACCTAGTTAACCTCTTATGTGCAGCTATTCAAACGTGGCTCCGGTCGTCTATTCTCAAACTGAGTAAAAGATTCATCCCACTTCTGCAGAAAAGAAAGTTGTATGTAACTGCCAGGGCCAGTACTTCCATTGGGAAAATTAGGCCACCTGCCTAGGGCGCCACAATGTCGAGGGCAGCAAAATCCCACCATCACGAGGAACAGAGGGGCGCTGGGCCAGAGACTTCACTGACAAAGAAGGGTGCACTGTTGGGGGAAGGGGGTGCATGAACGCAGGTTCACCTAGGGTGACAGATACTCTTGCACCAGCCCTGTATCCTGCTTTGGCAATTTCTTGGTAAATTAAGTAAATGCTTTTGAGAAACAAGATATTGGTGGAAATACACACTCACTGTGATCTGGGGCTCTAAGAAACCCAGTCTGATTCAACGTGGTTCTCAAGGGTCCAACACAAATGCTGACATGAATAATGTGTGACCTGTCAGATAACATTCTGTGGATTATTCCTGAAAAGATCTGATGTCATTACCATCAAATCCATCCGAAAACTGACCTCCCGTCCATCCAAACAATTGCAACTGCGGTGAAGGTAACCGGGGAGAGAGCAGGGTTATTGTTCACAGGAGATATAGCTGAACGCAAATCTTGGGAATTCTTTTTAAGAGATATACAAACCAAGACCCACATTTGGACCGTATGAGATATTACGGTGACCCAGGACTGGAGAGGACCAGACCGCAGCCAGTCTCTCAAAGAAGCTTCTGACTGAACACTTCTGATACCTAAGATGTTACAAATTGATTCTTTGTCCTGCATTAACCAAATGTTGCTTACATACAACCCCACGTAGCTTTTGCTGTCATCTCAGTGAGGACGTTTGGATGTGCTGTCAGTCCGTTTAGTAGTTTTCAGTTGCTGGCCCACTTCTATGGAACGCTTTACCTTTTGCACTTTGGACTATGGAGTGTCCAAAGTCACACTAAAGTCCTCTTTATTTCATCCAGCGTATTACGATTCAGATCTTGGTAGAGCTCGCCACTCGTACCTGCCTAAAACGAGATTCTTGTTTTGTAGTGTGCATTTTTTTTTTTTTGAGCTATGACCTTTGTTTGTTTTTGTCTTAGTTTGTTTGGATGTCTTTTATTTATTTTATGAATCTTTTGATAGTGTTAGTTGTTTAGTGTTGTGTGATGGGCGGCCTAAACATTTTTAGCTAAATAAATAAACATAATCTGTCTGCGCAATGATACAATTTCAAAGTTGGTAAGGCCATACCCCCACAATTCATAGCTCACCATACACTCTCTTTAGAAGGTATTTTTTTTCCTATTAGCCAAGTGGAAAAGTGTATTGATAGTGAGCCATCCTCTTCAGTGTGCATTTCTTCTGTAGCTCAGTCTTCGTTTTGTATCATAGTAACATCTAGATATGATCATTGCAATGCCCCTTATTTAAGCATGCCTGAGAAACAGTTATAAAGACTGCAGTTGATCCAGAACCCTTTGGCATGGCTTCTTTTAAACCTATGCCTACATGATCACATTACCCCAGCACTGAGGACTCTTCATTGGCTTTTAATTTCATAGAAACATAGAATTAATGGCAGAAAAAGACCAATCGGCCCATCCAGTCTTCCCAGGAAGCTCTCACACTTATTTTCCCATACTTGGCTGTTTCACTGACCACCAAATTCAGGGCCCTTGTTGGTAATTGTTTGATTCGAATTTCCTGCCACCCCCTGCCATTGAATCAGAGAGTAATGTTGGAGCTGCATCAAAGGTGAGCATCAGGCTTAATGGTTAAGGGTAGTGATTGCTGCATCAAGCAAGTTACCCCAATGCTTGGTTACCCAGACTGCACAGATCAATGCCTTGTTGGTTGTTGTTTGAATGTAAATCCTCTTTTCCACATTTCTCCCTGCCATTGAAACAGAGAGCATTTTCATTGTAAATTGTAAATTTTCATTGTAAATTTAAAGATTTATTCTTGCATTATAAATCTGTGAATAATAATGGTCCACAATATCTTCATGATCAGTTGGTTTCTTTTGTGCCATGCTGACCACTTTACTCTTCTATTTATTGCTCTTGGTTCCTTCTGTATGGCACGTGAAATAGTAAAGTAGCTTAAATGTAGCAGGTGTTCTCCAAGGACAGCAGATATAAGTCCTCCCATATGAGTGATGTCATCTGCCACTGTGATCCTAAGGTCCACTGGACTGTTCTCATGAGGATGCCAAGGGAATTGCATATATTGTTGATGCCATAAGGTCCAAAAACCTCAATACGTCCCAAGCAGATATCTGCTGACTCATTCTTATCTCCTCCATTGTGGACTCCACTTGGTTATGCACTACGCTACGTATCTACAAACCTCACAGAGAACTCAGATCAGCGGGCAAAAACCTATTAGAGGTCCCTTCTATAAAAAATGCGGCACTAAATGTGACCAGAAATAGAGCTTTTTCAGTCGTAGGTCCCATATTGTGGAACGCTTTGCCTGACTCTTTAAGGCACATATTCAATCGGAAGGAGTTTAAGAAAGCATTGAAAACCCACTTGTTCCAAGTAGCATTTAAGGACATTGAGGATACCCCATAGTATGTAGGCTTTTTAGTTGTATTTCCCTTTTAGAAATCTTAGAATTCTTTCTAGACCTTGATCCATACCCAGTATTTGAATTTATGTTGTAACAGACTAGCTCTTAATTGCAGCCCAGTGTTTTATTTCTTCTACTCTTTAAGCTTTTTAAAAGTATTAATAGCCAATCTCCTTATCCTATGTCACCCTATTTTATGTTATTGATAATACTATTATTGTATTTTTATTCCCGCTTTATTTTATTTCTATGTGTTTTTCACTGAAGTTTTATTTTTCTGGTTTTTTAATTTTGCTTTGAAATATTGTAAACCGCTTTGGTCGGCATTTATTGTTGGTAAAACGGTATATAAAACTATTAAATAAATAAATAAATAAATGTGATGATCCTTTCCTGAGTTGTGTCTAGCAGAGCTCCAATAAATTCCAATTTAGATGACAGGCTCAAATGAGACTTTGGGTAGTTGATGACAAACCCTTGAAACACCAACATCCAGTGGTTTTGCTCATTGATTTTATGGCTCCTCCTTGAGATGTGACCTTGATGAGTTCATCTTGAAGAAGCCAGGGAATGAGCTTTTTCAGTCATGGGTCCAAACCTATGGAACACACTTCTTGAACATGTCAGAACCATTACTTCTATGATTGTTTATTTTGTAATGTTTAAATGGTTTTATTTTAAATGTTTTTAATTGATTGCATTTAAATATTTGTTGTAAACCACCTTGGGCAGCTACATTAGTCTGATTGGTGTGTCAGGTAAGCAATAAATGAAATGAAATGATGTTTCTTTATTGTGATGTATGTGACATGTAACGTTGTACTCCGTTTAGCATGACAGTTTCTTATAGGCGGGTTATAAATGAATGTAAATATATAAATATCCATTTCTTCACTTCACTCAGTGAGGCAGCCAATCCCCATCCGAAACTCAGTGTTAAACAGGGAATGATCTCTGTACAAAGACCAAGTCTCGTTCACAGTTGAGTTCTGAATGGGGATTGGCTGCTTCACTGAGTGACATGAAATAATGAATATTTAAATGCCAGGAGCTCTCGAAGCTATTGCACTAAGTATTCAGCAAGGTGAAGAGAAGGTAAGACCCTCTCCTCCTCCTGGCTCGGCTTGGGAAAGGTGGTGGGGGGGGGGGGGAGAGTGCCACTGGGGGAGTCCAGAGGGGGATAATATGGGGGGCTAGCAGTTCCAACGCTTACATGTTCCAAGTGGAAGGAAGGCAGGTGGAGTGCTGGATCCAAACAGTACAGACCTTTCTTTTAAAGATGGGAGTCATGGGGAGGGAGGAGACGGTAACAGGGGGCTGGAAGATCTCCCTGGCACAGGCAATTCTTATCACAGGAGGAAGGGGGGAGATCTCCAAATGCTGGCCACATAAGGGAAACCAGAAATCAGAAAGTGCCGCGTGGCACAGTTTTAGGCAACTATTTTCAACCCAAAATATAGGCTCCTCCATTTGGCTCCTAATTAAGGTTACCTACACTCGAAAAATGGCACCGACAATCCCTTGTTCTATAATAATTACTCAAAAAAGAAACAAGGAAACCTTACTGTTCCGCTCACCAATTCAATCAATTCCTATACCATCTTCTATTATTTAAATTGTTTTATTTCAAATTTATAACTATAAATAATTTTACCATGTTTACATTCACACATCATTCACACCATATTCCTATAAACCCCCACACTCCCCTAAAACCTCCATTAAAAATGCAGCCATGTATTTGCACAATATAAAACCACCCTACCTTCCCAAACACATTTCACTTATAAACTGGATAGGGTTATTCACTTGAAAAGGCCCATATGTCTCAAGCCTCCTTCTCATATATATATATTTGCACAATGTAAAACTTAACAGGGTCATTCACTTAGAAAGTCCCGTGCATATCAAACCTCCTTCTCCTGTCCAGGTTCACATCTCTTCCTTGGTTTGTTGTAAACGTTACTTCAAAAAGTATCAGGAAGTCAATCCCTCATTGCAGAAGTCTTCATAATGCCGCTTCAACAGCCCAGTCCCCGATAGTCAATTCCTCTTTAGTAGAAATGTTGGCACACTGCTTCACAAAGGCGCGACGCCATGGCGCTTCGGCGGCGTCCCGCCTGCATCAGGAGCACTTTAAAATCACATCCAAGCACGTGAATCCCCAACAACTGTGCCGAATACTTTGTATCCCACACCGAATGGTAAAATTATTTATAGTTATAAATTTGAAATCAAACAATTTAAATAATAGAAGATGGTATAAGAATTGATGAATTGGCGAGCGGAACAGTAAGGTTTCCTTGTTTCTTTTTGGAGTAGTCCTAATTAAGGTTCCCAAAATCAGGCACTCAGCATTTTCTGAATATCAGCCTCTAGGCTCATACATTTAGGAGCCTAAATGGCTACAAAGTAAGAATCAGGGCAAGAAAAAAAATTGGATGTTTAGCCCTGATTTTCAGCACTAGACAGCTAACTTGGGCACCTAAATCTAGGCATATGAACACCAGCCCTAAATTTATATCCCTAAGTTTCAGGTCCCTAAATGTAGGTGGATTTTCAGCTGAAAACCTAGAGGTGACTTTTAAAAGTGTTGCTCGCGCTAAAAGGCCCATTGGGCCATGCATGAGCAATGCATATTTTAAAAGCTACAAATTATGCGTGAATATCTGCAGGTGTGAGTAAAAAAAAAGGGGGTGGAGTTAGGGCGTTCCGGGACATTCTGGGGTGGGTCCAACACTTCCGCACGTAAATCTGTACTTTAAATCTGGTGGCTGCAGCACATGGTGGCTTGTGAGCCGCGTATATTTACTGCTGCTCCGGATGGGGTGTAATTCTGCAGACATCTCTTTTTAGGACTAACACAATAGGGTGAGGGGTCCGGGTCAACTGGGGGAGGTGCAAGCGGAAAAACCAGAGGGCTCTGGATGACATTGAGATGGACTGGGCAAACCGGTGGACTAATTGGTAAAACTGGGAATGTCCTTCGTGCGAGCATGGTTTAAAATCCATTTAGCTGCATGCATTAAAGGCAACAATATCCTAAGGAAGGTACGAGGACTACGTTTGTTCGCGTAACGGCTTAGAAATTAGGAGCACACTTGCGTGCGGTCGGCATATTTTAAACCGTAAGCGGGCGGTTGGTGCATGATTTAAATGTACAGTGCGTGTATGGGCACCCGCATGATTGGTTTAAAGTTACCGCCCCTGGTTCCTAAGCTCGGCTGAAATTAGGCACCCAATCTAGAGGCTTAAATCTAGTCCGTCCTCTTTTTTTTTTAATATCGGTCTCTCTGAGACTTAATTAGGTTCAATGGAACCAGCAAGATCCCAGAGAAAAAGCTAATTCAAATGAGGTCTGTGTGTGAATCTGGCACAGTTATCTAAACCAGTGGTCCCCAACTCTGTCCTGGGGGCCCACCAGCCGGTCGGGTTTCCAGGATATCCACAATGAATATGCATGAGAGAAAATTTGCATGCACTGCCTCCATAACATGCAAATTTCCTCTCATGCATATTCATTGTGGGTATCCTGAAAACCCAACTGGCTGGTGGGCCCCCAGGACAGGGTTGGGGACCACTGATCTAAACAAAACGTCTTTGCAAAGAGAGTCAGAGAGTTGATTTGGACTGCAGGGCCCCTAGAGAAGAAGCAGAGGAATCACACAGGCACTGAAAAGCAATCACTCGGAGCCATAAGATAGACACTTTACATGTTCTGCTTTCTCCTGTGCTTTCAGCTCTCCCCATGCTAGTTTAGCCTAAGAAATAAACAAGATAACTGTTAAAGAAACAAAAACATTAAGTAGTTATGTTAGCAATCTTATACTTCATCCAGTGTTCAGATACGCATAGGATCAAATCAGACAAAATGTGCTCGCATTCCTTACAGCATTGCTTGAAGGCAATAGTTTGCTTAGTAAATTTGGCAGTGGCTGCACACTTTTTTCGGTTTCTAGACCTTTATGTGTTCTTGGAAATACAAATCAAATATAGCACCGCTGACTTTGAGAAAGAATAAGATGAGGTTTTTCTCCTTGGGGTATATGGAACAGATCCCACTTTGCTATGAGGACTAAGCACTGTATCATGCCAGCCAGTCTGATGGCACATCGCAGCCCAGGAGCACAGTTCTACGGTGTTTGTGCAAATATTTCAGTTTGCTAAAGTGGGAGCACAGTGTAAACAATACGAAAACTAAAACATTGTCGTGACTTTGCTAGTCCACTTGAATGTGCAGAAAGAATGGTCAATAAAAGAATATAAGGCGTTGCCTTTTTATTTGACTAATTTAGTTCATTTTTTGATCGGTTTCAGACTGATCTGAGGAAAGGAGTGCCAGCTCCTGAAAGCCAGCCCAAAAATCCATTGAGTTAGTCCAATAAAAAGGCACCACTTTATATTCTTTTGGTTTACTGATCATTATTTCCACATGAAAGTTAAATCAAACCACAACCCCCCCTCTCCCCCCCATCACATTTCACAGCGCTGCAAAAAAAAAAAAAAAAAAAAAGGCGCCTCTAAAAAAACGGTCAAACGCCTGGAAGCCAACCGCCCCAAACCCGCGGTCTCACCTGAATGTTCATCTGCTTGTCCTGGAGGACTCTCTGCAGCTCCAGCAGGCTTCCCTTCAAAGTCCGGAGCTTCACTGCCAGCTGCTCTGCCTCCTCCCTGGTGCGGGCCTTCCCTTCCACCAGCAGGTTCTCGTTGTGCATCGAGAGCTCCGACAGCGCCCCGACCTTCTGCTCGATTTCCAGCAGCATCTTCTGCAGCGGCAAACGACAAGGAGGCAGACTCAGGACCGTCTCCGGCGGCATCCCCGCCGTTTCCTGGCTCAGGGGAGTCCCCCCACGGCGCCGGGGCCTGCCTCACCCCCCCAAACTCACAGGAAAGCAAACCTCCACTGGTTTTCCTTCACGAGTGCCCATCCACGAGCCGGGCCTGTTGCTTCTCTAAGAGAAGCTGCTATTTTTCTCTTTCCAGCAAATCAAAACATACCCACGCTTTGAAAGGATCTAACTGCTGTTCTGTTCTCGTAGCTTCTAAGCTTCTGGAGAGGTTGAAACTTTTTGTTTTGATTAGTTCATCACCCATCTCCCCTTGATAACAAAACCATAAAGGGGGGGCCATTTTAGCAACCCACGCAGGTGCAAGATACTTGGATGCTTAGGGACCTGCACAATTTTCAGAGAGAAACTACTCAGGCAGTTCCCCTTTCACAGTTTCTTTAACTCTTAAAGGGGGGCAATTTTACAACAGGCTGCATAAATCTGGGGGCTGTCGTATGTTCAAGTTACGACGACTTCTCAAAGCAAACTTACGCGTGTAAGTTCACTTTGAAAACTATCCCTGCAAAAAATGCACGCATACAATTAAACCTGCTTTTTGGGGTGCACACTTCTGCCCGGTGAATTTACGTGCCTGCGTCTTAAAACCAAAAAGCATGCACCTAAGTTCCAGCACTGTGCAGATTCCACCCGCCAGAACGCCTCTCCCACTATGTGCATAAAAGTACATGCGCACAGTTTATGCACGTAATTTTATGCACTTATTGGTTGCACAGTTTTCTAAAGAGCCATTTTAGTGGGTAAAACATTAGGCAGAGGAAAGATGGCAAAGCACACGTGCATTTGAAAATGCAATCACAGACACATAGTTCACTTCCTCTGACCTAAACCTGGGAACCTCTCTCTTTCATTATAAAAGAATCCGCATTGCAAAGTCAGGCACACATTTATAGCCACCACACAAGGTAGAGGGGTCACCGCAGGGGATCTACATAAAGAGCTCAATTTCATAACAGTGAGCTTAGAGCTAAAGTCTGCAAGTAGAAAGTAATGTCGGACATTAGCCAGAGCTCCCAGAGCAGACTTTCAGGAAGAAGTACACACTGATAACGAGAGGCGTGCTCAAAAACCCTGCCAGACCTTCGCACACACATTTGCACCTCCTCCAAAGTACGTGTACAAGTGTGCGTGTGCATTTATTTGTGGACGTCTGAATGTTGGAAATACGTGCGTAAATGATTTCCTCATCGCAACTCTGCCTTCTGGGACTCCTCTTTTTTTGTGCGTGTGTACAAATCCGAGCGTGAGTTACGCACGTACTTTCATGAGCACAACACCTCCCCCCCTCACGGCGATTTTCAAAAGCCGTTTTAAGTGCATAAGTGCTTTTCAGAATCTGGCCCAAAATGTCTCTATGGGGCAAAAGGATTTGTTCCATTCGCTGTGCAATTTCTGTGAATGAAGACAGCATCGATGTCAGACTTCATCTGCTGCTCCGTAATGGTCCACTTATAACATCATAATATGATGCTGTGATTGCGAAATCAAAGAAAAGCAGGACGGAAGGGGGCGTAGAGAGGTCATCTAGTTCAGTCTGCTGCACCCAGGAAGGATTCCTGTACCCAGAGGTGTTGCTGGATGCTTAAATGATTCTGGCTCTTCTCTCTCTCCTCCTCCCCCTCCTTTTCACTGGCAAGCGGAGAGCAGTACTTTTTACCTGCATCTGTTTGCTCCATTGCTGCCTTCAATCTGAAGCCTGAACACACAGGGCCGGGTGCGCCCTGGGAGACTGCAGGGTGAGGTTCAGATTTTTGCCTGAAGTTAGCACTGGAGGAGGCAGAAGCACCATTACCTCCTGCTGCTAGCCGGAGGATGGGAGAAGAAGGAAAGAATGGTGGGAGGGGATTGTTAGTGGGAAGATCATGCCAGAGAGGGGGGGACGGACAGCGCTAGCCTGCTGTGGTCAAAGCGCAAAGTCTGGGGCAGTCACTTTGATTTGTCCTACAAACAAGCCAGGATTTGGGGCACTTTATCAGGCCTCGAGTCTCGTGTGCCAGTGCCTAGTGATGCCCCTGCCTGTACCTGTATGAAGTCGGGCTAATGTTTCTTTCGATTGCTATTAAAATGCCCACCACCTCCCTTGGTAACTTCTTACAATGTGTGATTATTCTCATAGTTTAAAGGTTCGTCCTGATGTCTAACCTAAGTCTCAGGTATTGCAGTTTAAACCCATTAGTGTTAGCCAAAGAAGATGGCAAATATCCCATTGCTGTCATAATCATAACCTCCTTTTAGATATTAGGAGACTGCTATCACGTTAACCCCTCACTCATCTCATTTGCAAGCTAAATAAACTCAATTCTTTCCCATATTACCTAAGTCTCTAATGATTTTTGGATTCCTCTTCTCTGGCCTTCCTCCTATATCCTTCTGAAGGTATGGGGACTACCTTGCACATGGCATTCATCTTACCAATGCTGAGAAGCGTGGAAGGCTTACCTCACATCCAAAATGTAAAATTAGTTACCAAAAAAAAAAAACCCCCCATTACAGTAAAGCCAGAGCCTCATGTTTAAAACTTTAATACAGACTAAATAATCTGTGATTTATCCAGTGCATAAAATGGCCATAAAAAAAAAAAAAGCTTTGAAGCAGGCTTGTGGGAAACCTTAGCGACAGTTTCTCAAATCTATCAATAGGTGATAACCATTTACGTTGTGACTTAGCCTTTTGAAGTTTCATTCTCAAAGCTCCTTTATTATTATTTTTTTTTTGAACAGCATCCATAATGAGAAATCATTCTCCAGGTGAGCAAGTGAGACTCTTGAGCTGGCAAGGGCACTTATCTTGCTTAGGGCCTGATGTACTAAGCGTTTTCCCCATGGACGGAGAATGGTAGAAGAGCCTTAATAGCCTGAGAAAGTGTCTGGACTCAGAGCCTGACACATTACATTCCCTAATAACTGCAATGCTTTGATTGTTGTAGGCACGTTTACGTGGCAGATGGCGCCCTCCATGCCATGCCACAGGCCTCAAGAAAAACACCAAGAAAGTTCTTTCCCAAATAGGATAACGCATTGGTAAAATGAATGCAAGACTTCCGAAAACATTCGAACGAGACCGACTCAAAGGCCTGCTACGTTTCAGTGATTCTCCGGGTGCGCAGGAGACACTGGGACGACTTTGGAAGTCAGAGCTCTGCTGGCTTTACCATCCCGGCATGATTGTCTTCACCTTGGGGTAGGCAAAGATAAATACAATGAAAATCAACTGCGGACAGCAGCAACTGTGCAAGCCCTTCTGAGATGAATGTGTAACAAGTGCTCCGTTGGGCTTCCCTCAAACTGGGCAACCATTACCCTGAGCCGTCATTCACAATTACATGGGCTTCTCTACTTTCCCTCTCTCCCCCCACCCCAAGCTGGCCCAGTCATTGCTGCAATAGTCCTCCTCCGCCTGCAAGGCACAGACGGCAGCCCTCTCCAGAACGTTGCACAAGTTGTGTTCCTGAGTCAGCCACAAGGTGTCGCTCTTCTAGGATGTCTGTGGGCTGTGGAGGGAGCTCCCACAGCATCCCCCAGGCCCTGGGGCTGGGAACTGAACTTGAGTTCATCTGCACTGCAATGGCACAGGGCTGTCACTGCCCTATCAAGACATATAGGCTATCTTTTGGGATTTAACATTCTGGGAACTGTTTATCCCCTGCCCCTGAGGCCAATTTTCAGGCTCCCCACTGTGCCTCCAAGCCAGTGCACGAGGAATCTTTACTCCCTGTATGTTGCAGGTGCAAAGTGCATGGGGGTAACGTGGGGTGCAACAGTCCCAGGGTTTTCATAATGAAAAATCCCTGCACATACATCACTCGGCCTGCCCTTAGCCTGCTGGGGGGGGGGGGGGGGGGGATTTTCAAAGGAGATTTCTCCACAGGTACATACCCGGTTATCTTTGAAAATGACCCTATTATCCTTTGACTGCTGAGGCTCACTGACTGCTTGCGCTTTCAGTGTCAACGTGCGTGACTTTACCTGGCAATCGGTGAGTTCAGCTTCCATGTCCATGGGTTCCTCAAAGGCACGCAGGGCGCTGTCCAGCGCGGCCCTGGTGCTCAGCAGCCAATGGTTCAGCTCGTCGGCCTCACTGCGATACCTCTGCAGAGCCTGCTCCTGCCGCTGTTCTTCCAACCGTTCACTGAACCTCTCCTAATTGCACAAAAGCGGCAGCCATAGTTTCAAAGTCAGCATTTACTTTCTCTTACCCAGTCATTCCCAAAAAAGTCATTTTTATCCAATCCAAAAAACCTAAACAAACCTGAAATATTTCTGTATATGTTTAGCATATTGCGGTCAGTCATAGTGCCAGTACTTATTTTAAATCGTAGGGGCTTCCAATTTAAAACATACATACAAATCAACATAAAACAGGCCAAACAGACGTTTCAAGTCAGATTCTTAGATGGTACAAAAGTCAATGACCAATTATTCATGCTTAATGTCCCACAGCAATAAAAAAGGGTTTCTCAATGATATATTCCTTGAGTGCTCCAAAGGCTTGCGGAAAGAGCCATGTTTTCAAGGCTTTTTAAAATAAGTTCATATCTGGTATTATTACTCTTAGCTTTTCGGGCACTGAATTCCAAATAATCGGCCCTGCAACAGAATAAGCGTGATCTCTGATTTTGTCTAAATGAGCTCGATGGATTGTGGTGACTTCTAGGAGTCCTTTCTTTGCCAAATGCAAAGCACATGAAAGCATGTAGATATGTCATTCTGTTCCCAGCCACGCTGTGCCTGTGGCATTAATTCATTAACAAAGCAACGTTAAGATCTTATATTTGATTCTTGACTGGATCGGGAGCCAACGCAGAGGAGTCAGCTCCTGTTTACATCTTTAATTTGCAGAGTTTGAATTTACAACTTCAAGATAACCTGGAGAGGAAAGAGATGCAATCATACGTCCCACAGAAACAAAACAGAAAATGAGGCAACCTAGCATAATTATAGAGGAATTCCAAATCACAATCACGAGAAGATAAATATTACAGAAAGAAAACCAAAACCAAGTACCATGACTTCTGATTCCTTGACAGAATGCTACCAATTAATTACTGAACCTGTGCTATAGGCATATCCTGTCCCTGTTGTGATACTGCCCCTGTAAAAGAGCCTGATCTGACCTCATCTGGAGTACTGTGTACAATTCGGGAGACCACACCCTCAAATATACCAGATGGAGTCGATCCAGAGGGTGGCTACTAAAATGGTCAGTGGTCCTCATTCTAAAGCATATGGGAAATATTTAAAGAGCTAGAGGAAAAGCGAGGTAGGGGAGATATGGTAGAGACATTAAAATATCTCAAGGTTTCCATGCACAGGAGGCGAGCCTCTTTCAGTGGAAAGGAGGCTCTTGAACAGGGACTCATGGGATGAGGGTGAACTGGGGTAGACTCAGGAGTAATTTAAGGAAATATTTCTTTACAGAGCGATTGGTAGATGCATGGAACAGCCTTCCAGTGGGGCTGGTTGAGACCAGGATAGTATCTAAATTCAAAAAAGCATGGGATGTGCACTGTAGATCTCTGGAGGGAGCGGAAGGGATTGTAGAGCAAAGTAGTTGGGGTGGATGGACCATGTGGTCTTTTTCTGCCATTATTATAAAAAAACCCTTAACTATACCTCGAGGAGTAGTCAAGTTTATGCATTACCGTTCATAGTAACATGCATACTTTTATACATGTACTTTATCACCTATAGCAACGTATGACTCATTTGTATCTCATTGACATCAGCCGTTAATATGCATGTAAAACACAGCATTTATATGCTATTTATTTATTTATTTGACAGCTTTTCTATGCCGATATTCGTGGCCAACATCATATCGGTTTACACTGAAACTTAACGGAAAATACATTAAACAGGGGAGGGTTAAACTGGGGAGCAGGGGAAGAGAAAGGACGAGTACTTATGTATAATTGTACTCAAGAAGAGAAGGACCTGAAAAAGGAGAAAAGAATTTAACTTTTAACTTAGGGGAGGGACAGAAATGTTAGCAGCCTATATTAGCTCAGTTTAGTACATCTGCTTCTCAGTGCTTCGTTACATTTCACTTTATTTTGTAGATGTTTTCAGGGCCCACTGTGAGGATCAAACTTTTCAACATAGCCCTGAAAAAGAAAGGGCAGGACTTTGTTTTGCTACCATAGTTGTCTTTGTGGACACCTGAAAATAAAATGAGAGACTCAGCACTGCCTATCTGCTTTATTCTGAATCTGTTTTTTTTGGAAACTAATGGGGTCATTTATCAAAATGTGTTATGGCGTTAACGCATGCGATAATGCATTATCGCATTAACGCATGAGAAAAAAACTGTAACGCACAGCGCGAATGCAAATTTTTGGGAGGGGTGGGCTCAGAGAGGAGTTTGGACGGGATTTAGTTAAATGAGGGGTAATATCACCCTGTGCAATACCATAACACTATAAGGCGCGCCTATACGTCAACTATTTATACCACTGTAGGAGGGTCATGTAGTAACTCGAGGTGAGGTTTTGGTGGTGGTCTAGGGTTTTGGAGGCCGGTTTTACATGCACAGTGAGACATACGAACAGCACAGTACCCATCAGTGAACATTTGATGTGATTTGGAGTGAGGAAAGGTACAGAAAGATGAGATTTCTACAATGTTTTCTTGCCCTAGCTTGATGAACTCTCTACCTAGGTGCTATCAACCCTCCTACAGTGGTATAAATAGTTGACTAATATGTCTGCTATCCCACAGGTGCTCTCCCTCTCTCTCTCTCACTTCAGGCATTTTGCACAGCTCAACACCAGGAAAAAAGGTGTAGTTATTTCTGGTGTTAAGCTATCACATGCAATGTTAAACATCCCTCAGGGTCATAAACTCTTCCCTTTTGACTAAAATGTAAAAATTTGCATACGCATCTCGCAACGCGGTAAATTACATATGTGTTATCGCGGGCGTTAGCGCCCTAACGCATTTTGAAGAATGACCCTGCAAGATTTGTACAAGTTTTTTGGGGGGAATTTTTACAGCTTTTACTTAAGATTTTGTCTTCCTACAAGTGACTTTACAACTAAACTTATAATGCTACTTGAAAATGTGGACTTTGTAAGACTTTTTCAATAATGACAGTAGAGAATACAGATTAATATACCAGTTATAATTCAAACTACCCAAAAAATATAAATTGCCTCTTTTTAATTCTGAATTTTGCTCTTCTCGGAAGCACATCACCTTTACTGACCTTTTGAAAAATGTTAAAAAGCTTGGACAAAAAATGTAAGCACTGTAGTGAAATACTTGTCATTGCTTTTACCTCTAAGAGCTGACGTTTTCCGGAAGCTTTCATGCGGATGGTGGCCATCCTCTCCGCTAGGACCGTGAGCGTAGACTGCAAGGCCAACTGATCAGCTGTGTCGGAGTCCGGGGATTCTGACAACAGCTCCTCAGCGAATGATGCCTGGAGCTCACTGATTTCTCCTTGCAAACGTAAAACCTCATCCATTAACGCCTGTGGAGGCAGAAGCAAACCCAGTATCAGTTCCCCGAGCTGCAACAAGTGGTATTTCCGCTACTATTGGTCATTTCTATAGTGCTACAAAACATATGCAGTGCTGTACTGAACATGTAAGAGACAACCTTTGTTCCATGGAATTTACAATCTAGTCAAGAGAAGACAGATAAGGTAAATGAAAGTGTACTCAGGGTAATAACTTAAAGTCTCAAAGTTGGTTTAATAGATGGGGTTTAACTTAATCTAGGTATGTAAATCACCAATCAAAAAAATACCCCTTCCAGCCCCCAAAATACTTAAAAATCAGTCAGGTCACGGCACTTGACACCTCCCCCCCCCCCCACACCCTAAAACCAAAAACCAAAGTCTTGGCCATGATGGTCTGATGCAAACTCCCCTATCTAACATTAAAAATAAAGTCCTGGCTCTGGGCCTCCTCTTGCCCCACCTCAGCCTCTACAGCCATCCAGATCTCCTGCCACACTTGCACTCCTACCCTCAGCCTCTCGCCACACTCACAACTGCCCAACTCCTACCCACAGCATCCCACCACACTCGGAACCACCAAACTCCTACCCATGGCCTCTCGCCACACTCAGAACCGCCCAACTCCTACCCACGGCCTCCCGCCGCACTCGGAACCGCCTAACTCCTACCCACGGCCTCTCGCCACGCTTGGAACTGCCCAACTTCTATCCACGGCCTCCCGCCACGCTCGGAACCACCCATCTCCTACCCAAGGCCTCCTGCCACGCTTGGATGCGCCCAACTCCTACCCACGGCCTCCCGTCAAGCTCGGATCCACCCAATTCCTACCCATGGCCTCCCGTCAAGCTTGGATCCACCCAACCCCTACCCACGGCCTCTCGCCACGCTTGGAAACGCCCAACTCCTACTCAAAGCCTCCCACCACACTCAGAACCACCTAAACTGTCAAAATCTCTCAGAGTGCAGCCTCCAGCCTTGCTCTGAGCAATGATACCAGGGATTTCTTTCACCAGGGTGGGATGGGTAATGTTGCTAGGGCTGCTGCGGCCAGGACTTTATTTCTTTTTTACTTTGGGAGGTGGGGCTGGGGACATTGTCACTGTGCTCCCAAATTTATTTTTAAGTATTTTGTGACCTAGGGTTGAGTGTGGGGTGTGTAGAGTTGGCCCAAAAAGGGTTTGTTCATTTTTTTAATTTTTTTACTTAACTTGCAATATTAGGAATATAGCTGGTTAAGATTAAAGTTATCCAAGTGCAGGTACCTGCATAACTTCAGGCCTATTCTCTACTATGATCAAACTCATCCGGATAACTCTGAATTTAGCCCTGCCTCAGAATGTCCTTGCAATATTCCCAATTTATCTGAGCAGAGGGACAGGAAATTTAAGCCTCTTTAAATATGGGCCTGACAATGTTGTTCTTTCCACCAGTGAATTTTATTTTTGTAAAGTGACGTCTTTCACATAACTTGAAGATGCAGAAATTATTTCCCACAGAAAACTAACAGAAGGTACCAGAGTTGGCCCTGCGGCATTCCAGGGGTGGGATGACTAAAAACATTATTAGAATATATAAAATGCATTGAAGTGCTTCGGAATTCAGTTCACAAAGTCTAGACAACCTGCTGGAAGAGCCTGCATTCAAAGTGTAAAAATAAAGATGCACGCTTTATTTGGGTTTGTGCTGTACAGAAAGGCACTCCCATTGCCTTGTAAAGGCAGAAGTGCTCTGTGATGAGGTAAAGCACACTTCATGTAGAGTTTGGGCTTAGCACTAGATCTGTATGAATTTAAGTGACAAAGCACGAATTATAACACATCCATGTGAGTAAGAAAACCGTACTGATCCATTCTTAATCCTCTTCGCCCAAAAATCATTCCAATACAAACTCTTTTTTCTTGATGTCACACGCTTGCTATTTCTTTCCCTCTTGTCCCCCACTGACTGCCTCATTGTCTCCTTCCCTCTCCTGACTCCCAAGCGCACCACTGTCCGATGTGCTAAAAACGTCACCAATGAGGCTTCACGAGCAACCCCCTAAAAGTATGGGGTTTTGTCTCGTTGAAATGTTTTGCAGGTTTTGAGTTTGCAGATAGCAAAATGTCACGCCTAATTAGCTACATGAAAAATTGTATTCAAATGCAAAGTTTATGAGATGCTGTGATGCAGCTCACTAATTGTGACTTTTCACTAAACCCAGTGCATGTGAACACCTTCGCTGATTGTTTTTTTGCAAAAAGATGTCGTTATCTTTTTGTGCCAGGCCCTCTAGCATGCTTTTGTGTGAAACTTTGGTACCCAACTCATCAGAAGGAGGTAGTGGGTCAAGAGCCAATCTGTATTGCTGTCTTTTACATCCTTATTTTCAAAGCCACGGATGTGCATAAAACACAGTTATAAAACAGCCCGGGGTTCAGTTCACGTAAGAGCGGGTGATTTTCTGCCTCCGTTTATGCAAACTGGGGATAGGCATTCGGAGTGGGTGGAACTGGAGTAGAGTTGAGATTTATGCATATACTTTTGTATTTTAAAAAGAATGCATGTAATTAATTCACACAAGTTACGCCTTCAACAGATCCAAGCATAGATTTCTGTGGGTTAGTTTATATTCCAGCCCATTTAGCTGGGAATTTTCAAAGCAATATGGGGCAGATTTTAAAACATACATGCGGGTGTACATTTGTGCGTGCAACCCGATCCCCCTGTGCCAGAGTCCTCGGCCACACCTCCCGGACAGCCCTGGACTGTCTGCCCCGCCCTGTCTCACCCCCGTCCCCTGCCCGCCCATTCAGAAAAGCCGGGGACATACGCATGTCCCTGGGGCTGTACGCTCACTGCCAGACCTTTTGAAAATAGGCCCAGTGTGCGTAACCCCCCTGCGCGTAGGTCTTTGAAAATCTGCCCCTATGTGTGTATGCTGACTTTGAAAATCTGGCATTTTTAAGGTCTGCATAGACTTTAGCCCAACACGCACTGTTACAAAATTACCCTCTCTGTGTTCTAATCTTGGAACGGCCTAAGTTGTGGAGGGCAGAATATAAATGATGCAATTAAAGTAAACCTAATTTGCATGGGTAGCAAAGCTCTGCAAGAAAATGACCCAAGACCTGTGGGTTAGTACATTGGCATCCATGTACCCCCACATTTATTTCTCTCTCCTGCTCTTCCCACCTGGAAGAGGAAGGGCCATGGCACAGATGTCATCACACTCCTCCCATGCTGTAGATGGCACACCATATCCACTATCACCTATTTTCCTTTCCAGAGTAGAAGGCGTGGGGGCATGGGCGAGGGGCTACAACGGTGAATTTAGAAAGTCAGGGGAGTACCTTCACATACTGTCTTTCTCCCCTTTCTCTCCTGACTTTAGGTTTAAGCTGAAGGTCACAGAGGGAACCCGAGAAAGCTTTTCTGCTAAGTGAAGGCTCTCTCTCCACCAGCCTGCCAATATCTCCCTCCCAGATATTTAATATCCTTGGACCAAATTTTGAAGGTCAGATTTGTTACTTATCCAAGTGCAGGACACGGGCTGATACCCCTTGGGCTGTCCACCTCTGCCTAATTACAGTAAACAGGAAACAAAGCCCCGGTCAGCTTCATTTTCCACCTGGTGTTCGCTCAGCTGGCTTTCTGGGCTCTTGTGAGGCTCGACACTCCCATTCAGTTTCGCTTCCGCGGCCTCCATCTTCGTAGATATGGACTGAAGCGAGTCTTGGTATTTCTGCTGACGTTCAAGAGCCTCATACAGAGAGCGCTGTTTCTCACTTATCTGAGAAGAAAAGCAACAAAAAGAAAACCCGTAAGCAGACACTGCATGCGCCACACCCCGCTGTCCCCACCCACCTACAGTGGCTCCCATATGAGACACATTCATTTTTTGTTTGCTGTTGTTGCTGACAGAGAAGGATGCCCGGCCCTCTGTTGCCAAAAACAGAATCAACTCAAACTTTGCAGATCCGAGGGCCGGCAAATTCACTTTTATGGTTGAATTCTACTTTACCCCTGACATGAGATGGGGGCAAGGGAAGATGTTCCTGCAGTCTTTCTTCGTTACGGTTTTAATTAGATAAGGTGGTAGAAGACGGGCAGACAAGAAAAAGCTTTCCATTGGCTACAGAAGGTCGATCGTTCGCCTGTCAAATAGCTAATCCTATATCACATGTCCATCCCTATGCCGTACTCTTGCTGGACAGGGCTCTGGTATCTGCATGCAACTGAGCCAGAGGCAGGAGGAGCTGGGGTACTGCACAGCCGGGGGGGTCACTGCTACTGCCTGCCTCCTTTACTGTCAATCAAACACACTGGGATTTCGTGCAGACGTGGGGGCAAAGCAGCAAAAGTGTTCTGGCTGTGCAGGACCTGGTGCCTCTGGGCAGCTCAAGCGGAGGCAGCAGTTTTTTGGCTAAGCGGAACTACTGGACTGTTATGTTTCATGGCCCTAAAATAGGGAAACCTGAAAGGCAGCACTATATGAAAGGACTACTCTATTTATTTATCTATTTATTTATTTTATTTTACAGTGTTCAGCAATCGTTAATCCAAAGGTCAATGCAATTGACAAGTAATATCAAAATACATTTTAAATTAATAAAACAAAATATAAATACTCCTGTATAATATAATCCAAAAAAATCCAATATAAATAATCTAATAAAATCTAATAATGCAATTCATATTATACCATAATTACAAAAACTAAAACCGCAACATAAGAACAAAAATAATGATAATACTCCTGCTGCAAAGCACTGCGACTTCCACCGAATGCTTGTTGATACAACCACGTTTTTAACATCTTTTTTAAAACCTCGCTATCGGTCATAGTACGTAAAAAGGTGCAGCATTTTTATTCCATAGAATTGGCCCTTATTGGAAGTTCTGGGGAAGTATAACCATATAAAATCGTTGGGTGAATGAATGCCCCATGATCATATCTGAAAGGCATGGCGGGCTATAGGCCTAGCAAATCTAAAATCTGTGTGTGTAAAGGATTCCCCCCCCCCCCCACCCACCTCAGTCAGGGAAGACCGAATCCTGGAGAGCTGGACCCCAGGAGAAGGGGGATGTGGAGGGGCACGGATCCAGCAGCAAAGAAACAACACCGCTGGTTTCCCCGAGGGAGGAGGAACCAAAAGCGGAGGAGCAGCAGAGCACTGGATCCCAGGATGAGTAAGGACCCTGCACCACAAGAGCTGGCCCTGACCCATCAGGAATAATGCAAATCCACTTTAAGATTTGCAGCAGCTGCCGGCTTGGCTGCACTCCTACAAGTGGGTTAGACTTTCAGGAGAGCAGTGGGTGGCAGGAAAAGGTGGACAGCTTTAGTGGAAGAAAAGACTCTAAGTAGTTTTTTTTGTTTTTTTTTTGAATGGTTGATGCCTTGCCGAATTAACACCCCAAGCTAATGTACTGTTTAATGCAGGGCTTCCCAAACCTGTCCTGGGGATCCCACAACCAGTCAGGTTTTCAGGATAACCACAGTGAATATGCATGAGATACATTAGCATACTACAGAGTCTCAAGACAGGTTTGGGAAACCCTGAATTAATGTGTTGTGGGAATTTTGTAGCGGTGTGATTTAATAAAACCTGCCCTGTTCACAGTCTGTTTTAGGATTTTTCTTCATAAGAACATACGAAATTGCCATACTGGGTCAGGTCAAGCCCAGCATCCTATTTCCAACAGAGGCCAAACCAGGCCACAAGAGCCTGGCAATTACCCAATCACTAAGAAGATCCCATGCTACTGATGCAATTAATAGCAGTGGCTATTCCCTAAGTCAACTTAATTAATAGCAGGTAATGGACTTCTCCTCAAAGAACTTATCCAAACCTTTTTTAAACCCCACTATACTAACTGCACTAACCACATCCTCTGGCAACAAATTCCAGAGCTTTATTGTGCGTTGAGTGAAAAAGAATTTTCTCCGATTAGTTTTAAATGTGCTACATGTTAACTTCATGGAATGCCCCCTAGTCCTTCTATTATCTGAAAGAGTAAATAACCGATTCATATTTACCCATTCTAGTCCTCTCATGATTATAAAGACCTCTATCATATCCCCCCTCAGTCATCTTTTCTCCAAGCTGAGCAGCCCTAACCTCTTCAGCCTTTCCTCATAGGGGAGCTGTTCCATCCCCTTTATCATTTTGGTCGCCCTTCTCTGTACCTTCTCCAGTGCAACTATATCTTTTTTGAGATGCAGTGACCAGAACTGTACACAGTACTCAAGGTGCAGTCTCACCATGGATCTAGGGATGCCCACAAGCTAATTGAATACAAAGGCATTCTATGATTTATAATATTATAGCAATGTAGGACTCCGAACAGCACCTGCCCCTGTAAGCTCCTGAAAAACATGCCACATTTCAAAAGGCTGATATAACAACCCGGTTGGTCAAGACCCAGTTATTTATAAATAAACAAAGGAGTGCACCTACAGCTTCATCAGTGAAGAGCCATCTACTCTCTTTACATTTGTAACCAACACATGTGGATCACCACAGGTCCTCAGCAAATCTCATTCAGTGTGCTGGGTGAAGCAATGGCTATCTGTCATGTCACGCTGAATGCCTGACAGTCTCATAAAGTAGCCTCTGTTCCCTCTCTGGCAGGCGCTCTTATGAAGCCCTGCCATTTCTTTGAAACATCCAGCGTCTTGCTCTCTTTCAGAAATGCTGCCTCTTAATCATATCCATGATTTCAAGTAGTTTGATCTTCTAGCAGCTTTGATTGTAGCTGGCATGAGAGGGTTTAGATACGAGGCTGAGCGGGAATTTCATTGATTATAGAGCTTACGGGATGTCCTTAGACCTATTTTATAGTTTATTGTACTTTGCATTTTGTTATTCACATTGGAACTTTAGTGGTATAGCGGAATATCAAGCTAGAATAAATAAATAAATAGATAACGAACGGGCTCATTTCCCTTCTAGTTATGTAGTAAACATTTCTTTCCAAGCAGCATTGTCAGGATCACAAATAACTGCAGGGCAGAAGACATTGGTCCAAGCCTGATTAGCATCAATATTTATGCCCCAGGGAAAACTTGTGACATTTCAGAATTGCACAAGATTTGCAATCATTTTAGCAGGATTTTTTTTGTTCCAGTACAGAGTTGTAGAAACTGCCTGCATTTTTATGCAAACTTTAAATTTTGCACAAAGTCAATATTACTCGCCCCTACAATCAATTTCCAATTTTGCACAATTTCTTTTACCAAAACATTTTTGCTCACTACTCAAATGTGCCCCAAATGTGTTTTGGAAACATCTAAAAAGGCAACGAAAGTTCTGCAATTTTTTTGGTTTTTGCACAGTTAAGACATTTCTGAGTTTTCCCGCCCTTACTCACCACATTCTTTAGGGTTTCCCAGGACTGCTGTAGGTCGTCCAGCTTGGCATTGGCAGCCGACTCTAGACCTGGCTCGCTGACTTCCTGGGCAGATGCAGGGCTGAGCTGAATTTTGGCAGCTTCATTCTGCAACTGTTCAGCAGAAAAGGCCTGGTAACAAGCAACGTCCTATGAGCATCAAACGCGGTACAGCTCTGAATCCGAGGCCTATCCTCCTGCACTTCAAGGTGTCCCAGCTGAAAACCTGCCCCTCCAAACCCACAGCACTGGATTAATGATACAAAACTGGCCTCCTGGAAGGACTAAACTGGAGGCTGGTACAGAGTGTCAGATTGCTGAACCAAGTTATTGCTTTCCTTGAAAAATCAGTATGTCACAGTATCTGAAGCAATCAATGTCAGACTCCAAAGTTAACGAGGCTGAAGTGCCGTCCTATGGTTGTACAGGGCTACAAGATAATGCAATATGCCTATT
Organism: Rhinatrema bivittatum; assembly: GCF_901001135.1. Taxonomy (NCBI): domain Eukaryota; kingdom Metazoa; phylum Chordata; class Amphibia; order Gymnophiona; family Rhinatrematidae; genus Rhinatrema; species Rhinatrema bivittatum. The sequence goes on from NC_042617.1 coordinate 571,983,522, forward strand.
AAGGAAGGAAATAACTTAGAAGTCTGACATGCCCCCGAAATGTTGGCAGTATACCTAGACCTACCAAAGAGCCGAAGGGATAAGATGCAGTCTCAGTATGACAGAGAGCTGCAGTCCTTACCTCCACGGGGACTCCACCACACTATTTGTAGTGGTATTTCCAGCAGTATGGCATCACCATGAAAGCAAACACCAATACCAATAGCAATGGAAGAATATTTCATGGATTCTCAACTACCACAAGAAGGTATGGCAGGTTTAGCAGTGCCCTGGCCCTCTATTGCTTAACGGGTTGCCTATTAGTGTCCATGTCTATCACCGGGGCCATGCTAGATCAAAAAGAACTTAGGCAAGTGCAATAGACATACAATATCATATTGCTCTGCGCATTGTCGCTAATAATAAATATCTGTCTTCATTTCCATGTTGTTGTCGTGCACGGCGATACGATGCCTGAAAAAAGATAAGATTTTAAAATGCTACACTTTTACTTTTTTTAAACTACCTATGTTCAGAACTCAATGTATAAACCTCATTCCTTGAACATTCTTTAGCAGAAATAACAACACGGGCAATTCTTAAATCTAAAGAAGTGGAAAAAGTCTTAATTTAGTTTTCAAGCTGAAGATTTTAGCATCTTTTTCCTGCCATTCTCCATCTCAAACAAACAACATCAAAATGATTTTTCTGAAATCTGCTCCATTAACAGAAGTTGAAAGGCACAATATGGGGCAGGTGCACTAAGCTGCGCTATTGGGTTTTAACACGCATGCTCTACAGGTCACGTAGAGGTTCATATTCAGTCACTATCCAGATAGCTAAATTAGCCAAATAAACTTATATAGTTAAACTTTGGAGGGATATTCAATAGTACAGCCGCACTATTAAATATAGCCAGCTATCTTAAAGTTAGCGGATAACTATCTGCCTAACTTAAGGACAGTTGTTTGACCTGACAAGTGTTATCCAGCTACATTAGGTGACTAAATTAGTTGGATAACTCAACTCCTCCCAGTTACACCCCTGAAACACCTCTAACTTAAAGAAGATGATTGGTAAAAAGGGATTCTTTATTTAAACTGTGTGCAGTGAACAGTAATGTCCGACTCTGGCTGAGTTTCGCTCTTATGACCGAGCTGCTTCAGGGGCTACAATTATAGAAAATATAAATTAAAACATATAAAATCATGAATATTTATAAAATATAAAATCATAATAAATAATAATTCAAAACTCAAATTGACATAGACCTAAAAAAAAACTATTTTTGCTACAAAGAATATTCTTTCCAGAACTATACCTTAATTATCAGACTGGTTTTGTCAATGATGTTTCAAAACTCACAGTCGTTATCTCTTCTTTACTACAAACATTTCTACATTATTGCAATAAACAAAGAAACATGGTGTCAACAAATAACACACAGCCCAAATTAGTAATCAAAAAAATGGTTTGGCAAAGCATATGTGGTTTAATGCTGCTTCCTTTATTGTGAAGCTGTGCTTATTTTTGTTAGGAATTGTGGACCCTTGCCCCGAGGTGGGGTTGTTAGTACCTGAGGGGTTGGGCCCCACAGGTCAGGAGGCAAGGCTGGCTGGGAACAGAGGCAAGCTGGGACTTCACCTGTGCTGACCCTCGTTCCCCGCAGGTTGAGCCCTTGGGTGCCGGGGCCGGCAGGACTTGCAAGCGCCCCTGTGTGGCTGGTCCCGGAGAGGGCAGGCGAGTGGGTGCAGAGAGTGTCAGAGAGGTTAGGCACAGTTCGAGAAAGGAGCACCGCAGGAGGTGGGAAGAGAAAGAGTCTCAGGGAGTACTCTGAAGGGAGTACTCTGAAGGGAGTAGAGCAGGACCACGTGGGAGTGGCCTCGAGATGAGGAGATGCAGATGAAGAGACACGACCTGTAGTCCGCTGGATAAAAGCTAGAGCGGGGAACCGCTGAAGCAGGTGCCTGGAGGGTAGCAGTGCAGGGGTACTGCCTGGGACACGGCAAGCCGATGACAGGGTCCTCTATAGTGGCAGTGCAGAAGGATGCCCCGAGGAGCGGGGCACCGAGACCCAGTCTGGAGGTGCACGGCGCTGAGCCAACTCCCGAAGAGAGAAGGCGCTGTAGCAAAAGTCCTCAAGGAGAAGTACCGTGGGGATTCCCAGGAGCAGCGGACACTGCGGTTGGAGCTCACAAGTAGAATGCGCTGACTCTGGCTCGAGGAGCGGGAAGCGCTGAGAGAGAGTCCAGGTTAGGTTGCGCAGCGCCAGGGCCTGCAGAGCAGGAAGTGCTGAGAGAGCGTCCAGGTTAGGTTGCACTGAGCCAGGGCCCGCAGAGCAGGAAGTGCTGAGAGAGCGTCCGGGTTAGGTTGCGATGAGCCAGGGCCTGCAGAGCAGGAAGTGCTGAGAGAGCGTACAGGTTAGGTTGTGCTGAGCCAGGGCCTGCAGAGCAGGAAGTGCTGAGAGAGCGTCCAGGTTAGGTTGCGCAGAGCCAGGGCCCGCAGAGCGAGAAGCACTGAGAGTCCAGGTTAGGTTGCGCTGAGCCAGGGCCCGCAGAGTGGGAAGCACTAAGAGAGCGTACAGGTTAGGTTGTGCTGAGCCAGGACCCGCGGAGCGGGAGGTGCTGAGAGACAGTCCAGGTAAGGTTGCGCTGAGCCTGGCCCTGAGGAGCGGGAAGCGCTGAGAGAGAGAGTCCAGTTAGGTTGTGCTGAGCCAGGGCTTGTGGAATGGGAGATGCTGAGAGAGAAACCCAGAAGAAGTGCAGAGGTCCGACGACAGGAACAACCGGTCTGTGGAGAGAATATGGCACCAATAGGAACCAAGGAACTCGGTGCTAAGTCGGTTAGTGGTGGCTAGAGGTAAGGTTTAAATATCCCGGGTCAATGATGTCATCAGCCAGGGACGAACCCGGAGTTCCCGCCATAGGCCCTTTAAAGGAAGGGAAGATGGCACGCCCACGCGCCTAGAGAGGCCCAGGATCGGAGCGCTGGTTGGCGGCGTCCCAGCCGCCACGTGGAGTGCAGAGAGCCGGGAGTAACGCAGCAGTAGTGACTGGACACCGCATCAAGAGCACCGGAGGTGGAGAGCCAGGCATGACATGACGTGAGTTGAGCCTGCCGCGGACGGCCGTGGCCAGTGGTCATAACAATTTTTCATGAATGGCTCAATGGTCTTGACCAGAATCTAAAGTTCAATTGGTCGGATTTTAAAAGGGTTACGTATTTACGCACGTAACCGGGTCTACGCACGCCGAGCCTATTTTAGAAAGGCCCGGAGACTCGCATAAAGCCCCGGGATGCGTGTAAGTCCCGGGGCTTGCAAAAAGGGGCAGGGAGGGGTCAAGCTCTAGGCACAGCGGCCATATTTGCGCGCGTAACCTTTTTAAAATCTGGCCCTAAGAGCATTGTCATTAGCACTAGTAATAAAGAATTTATTCTAGATAGCTTTATAAATTGTAAGAGCGAGGGTGTGGTATATGCAGCTATTTGCCCGTGTAAGAAAATATATGTGGGCAAAACGATCAGGTCTTTGATCAAAAGAATAATTGAACCCAGAACTGCCATTAATAGGAAATCTGAGGGAAAACCACTAGTAGAACATTCAATTAAAGCTGGACATCTATTTGAAGAATATAGATTCTGTGTCATTAAGAACTGTGGAGGTAAGAAAGTGGAGAGGTGGTGATCTTAATAAAATCTTATTACGATTAGAACAGAAATTTATTTTTGAGTTTAACACTGACACCAAATGGGCTTAATCAGGATATTGACCTTGTGGTGTACTTATAAATTTGTGCTAGTATGAATAAATTACTTGTTGTACCGCTTTTTTAAATATATTATTTATTATGGAATTTTTATAATTGCATTTTATAAAATCTGTATCCCTATAACTGGTAGGAGTAAAGAGTACTTGTCTTTAGAAATGGTTTTAGCATGCAGTTTTGACCAATGATTTTACACTTTTCTGTTTCTATTTTTAACATCACCTTCTCCAGTTTTGATTATATTACAATCATAGGTACGCGCTTGTTTGTCTATGCCAAAGGATTGTCTCTTTTCTTCAGTTTAATTAATACTATGGGATGAACTTTTCATATTGATTAAAATCATTTTAGTCATGGTGTCAACATTTTTAGAAAAATATTTAAATATATATATATATATATATATATATTTCTTATTGATATATTTATATAACTATACTGTTAAAACACAGAATTGATATTCAAAGATTGTATTAAAATTGAATGGAGTAATTATCCTTGGTTTGGTGAAGTATCATAATCGTGGGTTACACTTTTCATTTTTTTCACACAGTTCTATATGCTTAGTCGATATATTTTTTTACACTTAGTTTAGTATTCCAAATAATCACACATTAATTTAACATTTTTGTAGCCATACCTTCTATTTTAATTTTGTTAAGATTATTTTTCCTGTTTCTCTTATTTTAAAGTAGTTTGGTAGTTTTGAAATTAAAATTACATAGCACTGCCAACTGCTTTCTTAAGTAGCACTTTATTATTTATATATATCAACGTAAGTCCGATGACGTTAGATACATAAAGCACATAAGAATGCATTCCAATGGCACTGGGTCAAACTAATACTTCCGGTTTGATGGCAAAGAGAAGCACAGAGATGCCAACACACGCGGTTAACTACTGCCACACAAATATCAAGTAAGAACGAAGTAAATATCCTCAAAAAAATAGGTTTAAAATCATTTTTGTCTTTATAGTAAGCAGGGGTTTAGTGGTTTTTTTTTAAAAAAGATGTTAGCTATAGATTAAGGGGTAGATTTTCAAAGGGGTACGCGCATAAGATACGCGTGTACCCCCCGAAAACCTACCCCAAACCCCCCCTGCGTGCGCCGAGCCTATTTTGCATAGGCTCGGCGGTGCGTGCAAGCCCCGGGACGCGCGTAAGTCCCGGGGCTTGCAAAAAGGGGCAGCTGGGGGCGTGGCCAGGGGGCGTGGTTTCGGATTGGGGCTTGTTCTGGGGCGTGTGGGCGGTCCGGGGGCATGGCCGAGTGCTCCAACACAGCGGCCTGTGTTGGGGCCTGCCGCGCCAGCGCGCGTAAGTTACTACTGCCCGGAGGCAGTAGTAACTTTTCAGATAAAGATAGGGGGGGGTCTAGATAGGGCGGGGGGGGGGAGGGGTTAGGGAGGGGAAGGGAGGGGAAGGTGCGGGGGGTGGAGGGAACAGGCAGCGCGCGCAGAGTTGCACAAATGTGCACCCCCTTGCGTGCGCCGACCCCAGATTTTATAAGATACGCGCGGCTACGCGCGTATCTTATAAAATCTGGCGTACTTTTGTTCACGCCTGGTGCGCTGACAAAAGTATGAGCGCGCGTAGAATTATAAAATCTACCCCTAAGCTTTTTATGTGGTCGAACTAAGACACTTACAAAGGCTATAAAGCAGTTTTTAATATGCGATAGTAAGTATGCAAGGAAGTAGTTCCATTAATTTTAAATCTGGTAAGCCAAGGTATGCAAGCGATATTTTTGGTAAATATGAGTTTTGGACTGATAAATGCAACGTGTGCAGGTTTGTTTTTCCCCCCTCCAAATAACATTGGTAGAGGCCGTGTCTATCCGTTAATATTCTAAGTGGTTTCATATTGTTGTATTCTAAATATGCACGGCATGATGAAATCATTTATTTATTTATGTATAGAGGGAATTGAAGAGTGTGGTTGTTAATGGTATTTAGAGCTTAAGGACGTTTCCATTGTGACGGCGTACAGACCGGTGGACAACTCGCAGTAAGAAACAATAGATATGCTGGTCGTATAATAATTGTTAGTTATAGCATTCTGTATTTTGATTCTTGGGAGTGGTGGTTTGGTTTTCCACAAGAGTCGCACAACATTAGTACACCATATATCTAATGGTGATAGCGCACAGCAGACATAAGTACACTCATTAAATGGCAAAGCATTAAACCACATATGCTTTGCCAAACCATTTTTTTGATTACTAATTTGGGCTATGTGTTATTTGTTGACACCATGTTTCTTTGTTTATTGCAACAGTGTAGAAATCCCATTGATACAATGTGTGTAGTAAAGAAGAGATAATGACTGTGAGTTTTGAAACATCATTGAGCAAACCACCAGTCAGATAATTAAGGTATAGTTCTGGAAAGAATATCCTTTGTAGTAAAAATAGGTTTTTCGGGTCTATGTCAATTTGAGTTTTGAATTATTATTTATTATGATTTTATATTTGATAAGTATTTATTCATGATTTTATATGTTTTAATTTATATGTTCTATAATTGTAGTCCCTGAAGCAGCTCGGTCATAAGAGCGAAACTCGGCCAGAGTCGGACATTACTGTTTACCGCACACAGTTTAAATAAAGAATCCCTTTTTACCGATCATCTTCTTCGTTTCGTTGCTACTTTGCTATGTTGCATCGGCTTCTGGCTTGTTTTTTGGGACCACACTAACTTATCCAGCTACGCATTCTAGCTGGCGAATAAGTTAGACCGTTAGAATCTAGCCAGATAAGTGCCCAAATCTTCATTTGGTCAGATAACTTGTGACTTATCTGGCTACAGTCATTTGAATATGGATCTCATTATGCACTTATAATTTAGTAAGAATGCAAAATTGCTCTAAATTACGATGGTATATTCAAAATATGAAAATAGGAGAAATTGAGCTGATAAATTTACAAGGGTTGGCTACCATGAGAAATTTGATGGATCATAAGATGGATCAGCCTCCCTGCATGGGCTACTTATTTTCGGGAGAAGATTGAGATGGGTAAGGGCAATAATGCTGAGGAGGTGGTCCTCACCCTTCTTTCCCAATACTTTCGTTCAATGCAAACATCTCTCCTTTTCTGGCACCCCTTGGTCTGCACACATGCACCCCGCACCCCTGGATTCCAGGAGGATAATGTTGTATCTGCCGCCTGATGGCTGAGCCTTTGTGCTTCTTCCATTCTTTCTTGAGCTGTGTTACTATTTCTGTCTCCTCCGCCTCCATGCATCTACCACTCTTTTTGTGAAGAAATATTTTCTGATGTTGCTGCTGAGTCCCACCCACTTGGAGCCTCAGGCCTTGAGCTCTTGGGAGTGATTCTCAACTTAGTCCTTGGAACATAACCAGTCTATCAAGTTTTCAGAATACCCACAGGGGCAGATTTTCAAAGGCTACGCGCGTAACCTGAGGAAGTCTGTCCCTGCACGTGCTGAGCCTATTTTGCATAGGCTTGGTGGCGCGCGCAAGCCCCGGGACGCGCGTATGTCCCGGGGCTTGCTAAAATGGGCGGTACGGGGGCGTGTCTGCGGTCCAGGGAGGTCCGGGGGCGTGGCCGAGTGCCCCGACATAGCGGCCTGTGTTGGGACCTGGCCAGCCGGCAGGCGAAACTGCATCGAACAAGGTGGGGGGATTTAGGTAGGGCCGGGGGGGGGTGGGAGGGATCCAAAAAAAAGTTCCCTCCGAGACTGCTCCAATTTCGGAGTGGCCTTGGAGGGAATGGGGAAAGCCATCGGGGCTCCCCTTGGGCTCGGCGCGCGCAAGGTGCACATGTGTGCACCCCCTTGCGCACGCCGACCCCGGATTTTATAACATGCGCGGGGCAGCGCACGCATGTTATAAAATCCGGGGTCGGCGATTATAAAATCGGGTGTACATTTGTGCGTGCCGGGTAGCGCGCACAAATGTACCCCGCGCGCGTAGGAATTAAAATCGGCCCCAATATGAATATGCATGCGACAGATGGAGGCAGAGCATGCAAGTCTACTTGGTGCACATTCATTGTGGATATCCTGTAAACCTGACTGGCTGGGTGCATCCAGAGGATTGGGTTGAGAACCAAATCTAGACCATTCCGTTCTTTGATAAAGGTTTGCCTCTTGTGCCTTATCTATATCTTTAAGACATCTGAATATCTCTGTCACATTCCCGTCTCACTTCTCTAAGGTATGCATATTTAGGCCCTTATGATAAGACATGCGTGCTTCCCACAACCAGAACAGGCAGGACCAACCCAGGATAAAGGCAACCAGCACAGATGCAGACCAACCTCGGATACAAGGGAAAGTTCAATAAAGCAGAGAGAAAAAAAGTAGAAAGAGAGAAAAAAAAAAAGACATTCCCAGGAGGAAATCCAGCAAAGCCTGGGACAAGACTCCATCGTCAATAGCCATGTCTCAGATGCCTGGAGGGAAATAGAAAGCAGGAGAGAAATAGATGGGATGCAGTGAGAGAGAGAGAGAGAGATGGACACAGACCCTGTATAGGAGGAAGACAGACAAACCTAAAGGTATGGAGGTGCCCCTTACATAGACTACAACTGTGGTAAAGGGGTTACTGGCTTAAACAAATCCTTGAAGTAGAGAGGATTAGTAACAGTGAATTAAATTTCTAAGGGACCTACGTACTGAACAAGATTCCAAAGACCAAAAAAAATAAATAAAACCCCTCTAGTAATAAATAGAACCATAATAAAGAATAGCAGAAAGAGACTTGAGTAGTCAATCCAGTCTGCTCAGCAAGATTATTTTTAATATATTTTTTATGGGTAATACCTGACGCTTAGTACAGGTTACCCCCAGGCATTCTGTTGAGTAATAACTGCTGCTCCATGCAGGTTGCCTCCATGCTATCTATTAAGGGAAGTAACTGCCGCTCTGTACAGGTTACCCAGTGCTTTCTGTTAAGGGTATTAACTGTGGCTTTACGTAGGTTACCCCTTTTGTTCAGTTCTATCCTTTAGCCACTAAGGATCCTCTGTTTTTGTCCCACATCCTTTTGAAGTCTATGACCTTTCTTTTCCTCACCACCTCTTACAGGAGGGCATTCCATACATCTACCACCCTTATCCATGAAGAAATATTTCCTAACATTGTTCCTCAGTTTACCACCCTAGAGCTTCAGATTATGACACCTAGTTCTGCAGCTTTCTTTCCACTGGAAAAGGTTCGATTCTTGTGCATCATTAATACTTTTAAGGTAATTAAAAGCCTGTATCATATCTCTCCTATCTCTTCTCTCCTCCAGGGTATACATATTTAGGTCCTTCGGTCTTATTTCATAAGTCTTCTAGTGCAAACCCCATACCTTTTTGGTTGCCTTTCTCTGGATCACTTCCATCTTCTCTCTATCTTTTTTGAGATACGGTCTCCAGAACTGAACACAGTACTCAAGGTGAGGTCTCACCAAAGAGACCTTACTCAGAGTCTCTTTGGAAGAGCAACCGGGATCTCCAGTTCCAAGAAATTGCTTCCCTTTCTCAGTCTAGCAGCCTCTTTGTTGTGAGTGTGGACCCTTGGATTGAGGTGAGGTTGCCACTACCCGCAGAGAGGAGCCCTGCAGGTCCTCACTGTCAGTAGGTGGAGCAGGCTGGAGCAAAGGCCCAACAGGAGCTTCACCAATACCAGCCCATGTTCCCCTCAGGTTGAGCTCTTGGGTGCCGGGGCCGGCTGGACTTAGGCGCGGGCCTCTGGAGTGGCGAAGGATCCGTTGCAGAAGTAGAAAGCCAGCAGGAAGAAGATAAGTCAGTTCAGGCAGAGGTTAAGGCAGGCAGCAGACAGCAGAAATGAGGGCAATCTGAGGTCAGGATGGGGAGCGAACCAACGAAGTCAAACGGAGGTCCAAAGTCAAACCAAGAATCCAAACGAAGACAAAGCCAGGGGCAAAGCCGAGGTCCTAGCAGAGGTGTCAATCCGGAGGGAGGAAGGAAAGGTCAGACAGCAAGGAGATAAGACGGACGAGGATCCAACAAATGAAGATACAGGACCACTGAGGATGCAGGAACAGGAACCAGGAAATGAAGACAGGATACAGGAATGCAAGCAGCAACAGGAACAGAAGCAACGTGGCAATCAGCTTCTCTAAGGAGTTCGACCTATTGCCAAGGCGTCTGATGTAGGGCAGAGCAGGCCTTATATAGTGGCAGGCCTGTGATGTCATCTTTAGGCGCCGTGGGTCTTTTCCCACTCCGGGCCCTTTTGAAACAAGCTCAGTCGTGCGCTCATGTGCCTAGAGACATCCAGTCAGCTGATCGACGGCCCTTGCAGGCCGCATCGGGCCTGCACAGCAGTCCCCCACCTTTTTGCCGGCTGGCACTTTGGGAAGCCCCCCTTGGTCCAGGGCTGCAGGTAAGTGTGGCCGGTTGTGGGATGGACCTGCAGCCAGCCAAACACAACACTCTTTCCTCCATGTATGAACATGCAGGGAGCATTAGGATAGAGACTGAGACAGGAGCCGGAAGGAAATTCTCAGCTTGCTGCTGCTAATTCTCTGCCTCCTGGCTCTGTCTGGTTCATTCTGATGGCCAAAACCAATTAGCAGCAAGAGGCAGGGAAACATGTCACCCCTGTCTCTCCTTACATCTAGGATAAACTTATTTAAGTCCTCAAGTCTTATCTAATATATCTTCTGGAACAGACCCTATTTTGGTCACCTTTCTCTAGATTGCTCCTATCCTGTCTCTTCCTTTTTGAGATATGGCCTCCAGAATTGAACACAGTACTCCAAGTGAAATCTCACCTATTACCTGAATGGGGGCATTATCATCTCCTTTTTCCCACTAGTTATGCCTCTCTCCATACAATCCAGCAACCCTCTGGTTCTAATCACTGCCTTGTCACTTTGCTTTGCTACCTTCAGATATGCAGTCACTGTCACCCTGAAGTCTCTCTCCCAATCTGTGCAAATCAGTCTCTCATCCCATCACGTACAACTCTTTTGGATTTATGTACCTCAAATGCACTTGGCAATGAATGCAAGCTACTGCTAAACCAATCCAAACTGCTAAATACACCATTTTGACAGTTTGAAATGGACGCCGTTTAAACATTGTGCAAGTCTATGATATGCCGTGCACAGAAAGGATATGCCCTTGAAGAAGGTTTTTTTGTTTTGAAACTCAGCTCTGCTTTGGAGTCTTTTGATGTTTGGCGGTGAATCAACATGCATTTATATTGTGGTGGAGTAGATCTATGCATTTGTTAAGATAAGTGGTTAATTTTACCCACAGTGAAGTTGATGCACTGCAGTAAAAAAAACTTTTATTGAAACCCATGACATATGATTATGCTGAAAATCAGGTGTTATCTTTAACATGAATTGAATCATAAGGCATTCATTGAGAAAAAGATTGGTTGGATTCCATTAATAAATAAAGAAGTCACCCAAAAAGCTACAGCTAGAATGCACAGGAAAATAGAATTAATTTTTTAGGAAAAATACATAAGGACTAGAGAGTAGAACTGAGGTACCTTTGCGTTCTGTTCAGTGGCAAAGAGATCTATGGACAGTGTGCCCCACTGATCGAAAATATCGTCTGTCACCTGTTGGTGCAATGACCATTCGTGAGGGAGAAATATTCGACTTAATTTGTTGGCACGCGTATTGGCTGTTCCTGGCAGATAAGTTGTCTGTAGATGGATTGAATGATGAGTCGCCCAATCCCAGATGAGCAGTGCTTCCCGGCAAAGTATCCATGAACCTGACCCTCCTTGTTTGTTGATATAAAACATGGCCACTTGGTTGTCTGTGTATATCATGACTCTTTTCCCCTGCAAATTTGCCTGAAAGGTTTTGAGGGCATATCGAATCGCTCTGAGTTTGAAAAGGTTGATTTGATAAGATTGTTCTTGAGTGGTCCATAGGCCCTGTGTTTGGAGGTGGTCGAGGTGCGCTCCCCATCCTTTGTGGGAAGCGTCTGTTGTGAGAACTATGTTGTGAGGCGGCATTGTGAACAGTGCTCCTTTGCGAAGCACTTGTTACTGTAACCAGCAAGTCAGATCTGCGATCATGCCTTGGAGTCAAGTTGATTCTGTGCGACAAAGGTTGGGAGTGTTGTAAACATTGGCGCTTTATTCCCCATTGGAATCGGCGAATGTGAAAACGGGTGTTCTCCTTCTGGATATGGTTAACACAACACCATCACCACGGCCTTTACAGGACCTGGAAGAAGGCATTCGTCATCTTCTGAGGACAGTATATGAAGGATTTGAAATGTCTTCAAGGGCCTCAGCGTCCGCTATAGCAGCTAGACATCTAGCTTGGCTCCGATCTAGCGCTATAAGAGAGGACGTTCATGACAAACTTGCGAATATCCTGTGCAGAGGAGATAACCTTTTTGGGAATTGTCTCCAAGAAACAGTAGCTCAGTTAAAAGAGCAAAATGTAGCTGTTCAAGCCCTAACATCTTCTCACTCCTATAGAACATTCCCTCGACGCTATTTTGCATCTGCTCGGAGAGAGCTTCCTATCACAGACGGCCATTCAGGAATTACCCGTCTTATAGACCACCTCCTTATTCTCCACCACCACGGCAATCCTCCCAAAAACAGCAATGGCGCGAGAGACCACACACTCAGCGTCCAGGAGTCAACCAGGAGCTACTACTGCAAAAAATACAACTTCTTTTTAACTCCAGCCAGGCCACCACCCCCCACGGCTGTGGGAGGCCGGATCATGCAATTCTCTCAAGCCTGGTCAAACATAACAAACGATCACTGGGTTCTAGAAATCGTCTACACGTAACCCATTTGTAAGGAGGCTAAGAAACCTGAAAAACTGATGATAACTGGGCGATTGCTTCCTGAGCTCCTTCTGGAATCTTTTTGCGTTGGGTATGATGCGGAACTGCTGCCAGCAGAATGTCAGTATCTGGTGGTGCAGGTTTGTGGTGGTTTGTGGTGTTTGTGTAGTTCTTGGGTAGATTAAACTCTCCTGCGTTTCGCCAAGGGTTCTTGTAATTGAGGCAAGGTACCCTTCTGTCTAGAAATGGAAGACAGGTTTGAGAAGATCTGATGAAGAGGATGATGAAGGAGAATACGAAGAAACCCCTATCCAGTCATCTTCTGAGTCCAAAGGGGATTCAGGATTGCGAGAGTCTTGAATATGGGAAGATCCTCCTGAGTGTAAGGGTTGAGTAAGTTCCTCTGGCACTGAAGGCTTGGTCTGCGTCTGGAAAGGGGTTTTGGTGGCAACTTTCTGGAAAGGTGCCAGTGAAGCATGGACTTGTACTTATTTATTTATTTATGTAAGCATTTTTCTATACCAGCATTCAAGATTAGTATCCCATCATGCTGGTTTACATTAAACAAGGGGGTGTACTTATGTCTTATGCATTGTAGAGTTTACCGGACTATTCTATTCGGACAATTCAGCATCCATTTACTAAACTAAGTAACGTCACCGACATGATTCAGTACTGCGAATTAAAAGAGCACATCACATGTGGCATTTACACGAGAGATTTTGCAAATTGAAAAATTATAACAAATAGTATATTAGTATTGACCAATGATTAAACAGAAGGCGGAGTGTGAAAGTGAAACTATGCTATACGAAGAAGCCTATTATGAAGGTCAATGAAGCTTAGTATGTATATTCACTTTACAGGTTCTTGGTGAATGAAGAATTAACTTGGACACTATTGGTATTCTTTGCGATTATAGAATATACGGGTACATAAGGGACTTGGAGGGTAAGTGGTGATGTGGTATCAGTTGTGAATCTAGGCTAAATATGTGGCACATGTATAATGTACATAAACATATACACGACACATATAAACACACAAATGCAATGTTTACACCAATGATAACATGAATCCTAACTTCTGTAAGGATGCAGTACCCAAGTCTCTATACCATTTGAAAATCACACTATATTTATAGAAATACATAGTTGTGTGTAACAAGTAACTTACGTAAATTAAAGAGCATCAAAATAAATTTAGTGATCTTGATGCAAAGCTAAGTTAGCATTAAAAATTGAAAATAAGCCCACATTCTTACAAGTAGGCAGAATACAATAACTTAGGATGTCCTTTAATAAGGGCAAAGCTAAGAATTTATGGAAGTATTCTCTTTTTGCCACAGAAAATAAAAAGCAAAACAATCAGTGCACAAAATAGTAAGGAAAATGCCAGCTTGGCACAGGCTGCTGGAATTCTTCAGAGTTACGGTAATTCATTCAGATCCATTTGTTTTGCGACATGATGGAGAAAATATGACAGATGGGGAGAAAGCACAGACTGCAGGCAGCTGAAAAATGTACAGTTATTAGTGGAAATTAAAGACGCTGTCTTGAAGCAGCTCTCAGCAACACATTAGCATCCCTGCAATAAGAAACAAATTGGAAACATAAAGTGGAAGGATATTAATTAGACCAGGGATTTCCAACCTTTTTAGGTGAACTGCATCTCCATGATAACCACAATGAATATGCATAAGATTAAGCTGCATCCATTGGAAACTCAGGATCTACAAATTTATCTCATGCATATTCACTGATTATGTTTCCTAATCACTGCCTGATATACAGCCTTAACATTTTCTGCTCCTTGCTGTCCTCTCCAGTCTCCTTCCTGTTCTTAACTAAATATTTCTGAAGAATATTGGAATACGAATACTGGGGAGGTGGCAGCTTGTCTGCGTACTTATCTCAGCTGCCTCAGTGTGGTCTCTTGAAGTGGTCCTCACGCCCCCATGGTTTGTGCTCTTTCCACCATAGGACCATAAGGGTACCTCAGATCAATACTATTTTTTCTTCTTTTCGTTTCCCATGGCTCCACTATGAATACTCATCCTGATGCTAACCTTCCCCAATTTGATTCTCCACAGCTAACAGTTACAAACATCAAGTTCACTTTCCCCATGCTCCACAGCATTCTCTCTTCTGCCATGCCCACTGCTCTTCAAAGGTTTCTTCCACTCACACAGCAGTCACCACTCTCCCTGAGAGCATCACATCCTCATCACGGTCATCATGCCTTTGCTCCTCTTCTCTTCTCTCAGCTGCGGAGATCAATCTTAACACTGGCCCTCAAAGCCAACTCTCACCGTCCCATCGGCACACATCAACCCGATACCCTTAACCCCTCCTTAATCCCTCTTCTCTCTCTGCTTCTCATGTTCCCAATGGAGTTCCCACTCTGTTTCCAACAAGTCTACATACATTCATGACTCCATCTCTCCTAAAACACAAGAAATGCCATGCTGGACAGAACAAAGTCCACCGAACCCAGCGTCCTGTCTCCAACAGTGGCCAGTAAGGTCACAAAAAGTCAGACGATCCCAAATAGTAGACATTCCTTGTTACTTGTTTCCAAGGATAGCAATGGCTTTCTCTAATCTAACTGGCTAATAATGCTTTATGGGCTTTTCCTCCAGGAACTTGTCCAAACCTTTGTTAAAACCTACAATTCTAGTTGCCTTGATCATATTCTCTGGCAACAGATTCCTGTCAGTGCTCTATTGTGCACTGACAGAAAAATGACTTTCTACGATTCGTTTTAAATCTGCTGGGCTGTTGTTTCATGGAGTGCCTTCTGAAAGAGAATTTGAAAGAATAAATAACCATCCTCAGTTCACGAGTTCCACCCCACACATGATTTCATAAACCTCCATCGCCTCCCCTCTCAGCCATCTCTTTTCCAAGTTGAACAGCCCTAATCTATCATTTTTTCACCCTCTTCTCCTCCTTTTCCAGTTTCTTGGGGCAACCAGAACTGCACACGATACTCAAAGTGCAGTTGCAACATGGATCAATGCAGAGGTAATAGGATAACTTGGGATTTTATCCTCCATTCCTTTTCAGATCATCCCTAACATTCGATTTGCTTTTTTTTTTTTAATGCTACTGCACATTGAGCTGAGAATTTCAACGTTTCGTCCACAAGGATTCCAAGGTCCATTTTCTGGCCGGTGAAGCCCAGCACTGTGTACCTGCAGTTGGAGTTTATGTTTCCCTATGTGCATCACTCTGCTCCTTATTCTATTACATTTCATCTGCCATTCAGCTGCCCAGTCTCTAAGTCTTGCAAGGTCTTTCTGCGGTTCCTCATAAGCCACTGCTGTTTTAACAATTTGAATAATTTCATGTCAATTTGCACCTTTGATCACCTCACTCATTACTCCCTTTCCCAGGTCCCTGTGGTACTGCACTAAAGACCTCACTCCAAATGAAAAACTGAACATCTGTTACCAGTCCACCTACTCCATGACTTTTTAATATTCTGAGGACTTTCTCATGGGAGGCTTGGTCAAATGTCCTCTGAAAATGCCAATACACCATATTGACCATCTCACCGTTATATACATGTTTATTTGTATCGTCAAAAAATTGAATAGATTAGTAAGGCAATATGTCACTGTGATAAAACCATACTGACTCTTACCTACTGTCTTATATGGTCAGAAATATTTTTAAGAATAGCTTCTACCATTTTGCCTGGCACCAACATCAGGCTCACCAGTCTGTGGTTTCTTGGACTACACCAGAGGCCTTTTTAAAAACTTGGGGTTGCACTGGACACCGTCCAGTCTTCAGGTATTGTGGCTGTTTAAAATTACAGGCTCTAGATTATTAGTGACAGGTTTGCAATGCCATGTTTGAGTTCTTTCGGGACTCTGAGGTGGACACCGTTCAATCTTGGTCATTTGTTATTCTTTAGTTTGTCAGTTTCATCTATTATGTCCTATACTATCACAGATATTTGTTTTAGTTGCTCAGAATCATCACCTTAAAAGAATGTTTCTGGTGCGGGAATATTTCCAAATCCCCCAGTAAAAACACAGGCCAATAATTCCGTTTTTCTGCAATTTCCTTAAGCAATTTTTTTTATCCCTCAGTCATCTAATGACCTAACTGACTCCCTCATACTTAAAATAGTTTTTATTATTAGTTTTTGCCTCTATGGCAAGCTTCTTCTCAGATTTTGGCCTGTCTTACCTGTACTTATTAGGGATGTGAATCGGTACCGAACTCGTTTCCGGTATCAGGTTCGGGTAAAAACCGCGGGAAATCTTCGTTCCCACAGTGTTTACCCGTTTAAGTCGGCTGTGTCGTGCCGGAAAAAAACCCCACTCTGACTGTTTAAATTTAATTCTTTCTAATCCCCCTCCTCCCGACCCCCCCCCCCCCCAAACCTTTTTAAAATACTTGGTGGTCCAGCGGGGGTCCCGGGAGCGATCTCCCGCTCTCGGGCCGTCGGCTGCCAGTAAACAAAATGGCGCCGATGGCCCTTTGCCCTTAGCATGTGACAGGGTATCCGTGCCATTGGTCAGCTCCTGTCACATGGTAGGAGTAATGGACGGCCAGTGCCATCTTTAAAAATGGTGTGGGCCATCCAGTGCCTGAAGATTATATTTAAAGTATGACCCCTACCTCCCTCACTGGTTCTAGGACCAGCTGCTCTAGCATGTTCCAATGATGCACTGACCCAATCAATAGTGCGGTAGTTGAAATATCCCATTATTATTATGTTCCCAAATGTATTTACCTTTCTAATTTCTGCTGGCATTTTACTAGTCTGTTTCTTCATCTTGATAGGTGGGTAGTGCTATATTCTTACTCATCACACATGGAATTTCTATCTATAAGGATTCTGTGCGCATTTTATTTCCTGCAGGACTTTCATCCAGCTTGAATTTTTGGCATCCTTTACATGCCTATCCATTTCTTCCACCTTCTTGTCTTGACTTTCCGCTGAGGACTCTGCTTCGCTTGCTGCCCTCTGTCATGGAGGTTGTCTTTTTCCTATTCGCCTTGTGCAATAAGTCGCCATGGTGGTATTGGGCTGCCACGCTCCCTTTCCAGCAGGATTCAAACTTTTTTCCTACCTCAATCTCCCTCCATCCTCTATTCAGCCCACTGTCTTCTATCAAACCCCTGATAAGCCCCCTTTGTCTTTTCCCACTGACTTGAACCATTCCTTCATTTACTGGATTTATATTTCGTACTTCCTAATATTAAAGTAGAATACAGTGAATTTCCTTCTTCCTTGAGCTATCTTTCCTTTCCCTTACTCTTGGTGACTAACTTTCACACTGAAGATCCCTTTGACTTTTACGCCTCAAAGCTTCTTGCCTTAACTTCCTCATTTGAATTATAACTATGCTCTACCACCCCTGTGCACCAGCATGGCCACTGCCCTTACCAAATGCTTTCTTCCAACTGTCGCTTTCAGACTTCTCTACTTCTGTTCTTCCTCTCTCTTACCTGATAACTTTCACACTTAACTACCCTTCCCCACAGTGGCATCACTATCAACCCTTTTAGGAATCTCCAGTCTATTAACATTGCATCCTCTCTAATACTATCTCACCTCTCCTCTCTTCCACAACCTTATCAGAGTTTGTTGATAAGACAATGTCTTCTTAAAATACCATACTTTCTCTGCTTTGGATATCCCTTCCCCATATTGTAAGACTCACCTCCTGAGTTTGTTTTCTGTGTTCCTGCATCCACACTACAGTGGTTAAAATTCAATGCCCAGGTTGACATCATACATTTCAAATTCATGCTAACCTCCTTCCAGTCTGCTACTGTACTCGCAAAGCAAGTCTACTATGTCCAACTGACAAATACCCTTGCCTCCAATGTCTTCCATCTCTTCATTACACTGTCATTCCTCCTCAAACTGCTTCCACCTTCCACGCACACTACCACCTCCACTACATGCTCTGCCCAGACTTGGCTAAGTCCTCCAACAACAAGATTTCCAAGATGAATCTTGCATTCTCTACCAGGTCACTTCCTTTGGCCCCTTTTCTGAAATCACAGGAGAAAATGTCCCATCTTTTTCCCACCTCTAAATTCTGCACTCTTTCCTCTCACCCCATTCCCATGCAGCTCTTCAGTTGTCGCTCCTCTATCGGTTACATCCTCAAGCTATCACTTTCTACCACAACCATTCCTGCTGGGATCATGCCACTCCTCAAAAAGCCTTTACTGGATACCACCTGCCATGTTGACTATTGTCCCATTTCCCCCTCCCTTTTGCATTGAAACTGCTTGAACATGTCATTCACCTCTGCTGTTTTGATCTTCTTGCATCTCGTCATTCTCAATCAAGTCCATTTCACCTTCTACATTTCATGGAGACAGTCCTTGCCAAAGTCTCCAGTAACCTGGGAATCAGGAAATACCTACAGTACCTGATTGTAATCTGCTTTGAAGCACCAAAAAGCAGACTATAAATCAAATGAATAAATAAATAAATAAAATAAACCCCTTCTGTTTTGTGTCTTGCTATATTTTATTTATTTTTATGGCTTGGTATGAGCAGATGTTAATGTTTGATTTTTATACTGGATTTTGCATATGTTGTACCTTACCTAGTAGATTTCATTCTAATTTGGCAAGTAATTAAATCAAAGAAATCATTAAATGAATTAAATTAATTTATAAGGAAGGCATAGGGACTTTGTTTAATCATCATCCTCTTTTATCTATCTGTTACTTTTAGCACCATTGATCATCTTGCTACTCTGTTCTCACTTGGATTTTGGAACTTGGTTGTCTTCTCACCTCTCCCATCACAATTTATTTGTATTGCTGAGTGGATCCTCCTCCACTGCATCCCACAAGCACTTGGTGTGGCTATGTCTCTGTCCTGGGCTCTTCTTTTCTCGCTATACTCATTTCCTTGGTGATATGATCTCTTCCTACAGCTTCCAATTATAATCTTTATGCTGATGACTCCCAGATCTCTCCCTCTTTGCTCAAGAAATTTGGCCAAGAATCCAGTTCCAAATCTCAGCCTTCTCGTTCGATATCACTCCCTGATATCCCAACGCTACCTTAAACAGCACGGTCAAGATAGAAATGCACATCTTGTTTCCAAACCCAGTTTTCCTTTTCACCATTTTTCTATCTCTGGATAACAATTATCCTCCCAGTCACAGTGAGCTGGTGGATGTAGTGTATTTGGATTTTCAGAAGGTTTTTGACAAAGTGGCCATGAGAAACACATGAGAAAATTAAAAAGTCATAGGATAGGAGGTAATGTCCTGTTGTGGATTGCAAACTGGTTATAAGATAGGAAACAGAGAGTAGAACTAAATGGTCAGTTTTCTCAGTGGAGAAGGGTGAATAGTGGAGTGCCTCAGGAATCTGTACTGGGACCTGTGCTATTCAATCTACCTTATAAATGGCCTGTGACCGACGGCCCGCAAATGCGCAGTAGAGCACAGCTCTACTGCGCATGTGCGGGCAAGGACGTCGGTCAGAAAAAAAAATGGCGGTGGGGCCGCAGGAGTGGGAGGAGAAGCAGCGGCGCCGCGCGCGCGCGGTGCCGCTACTTCTCCTCCCCAGATCTGCCGGCAGATCTCGGGGGGGTTGTCACTCCCGCGCCCCCCCCCCGAGATCTGCCGGCAGGAGCGGGAGGAGTTAATGGAGCCGGGTGAGGGTTGCGGGAAGTCGCGCTTACGGCGCCGGGAGGAAATGGAGGTGGGTGTGGGCTGCGAGGAGTTGCGAGTACGGCGTCGGAAGGAAATGGAGGCAGGTGAAGGGAGGGACTGAGTGGGTGGGAGGGAGGGAGGGACTGAGTGGGAGGGAGGGAGGGAGAGGGGGACTGAGTGAGTGGGAGGGAGAGGGGGGACTGAGTGAGTGGGAGGGAGAGAGAGGGGGGACTGAGTGGGAGGGAGTGAGGGAGAGGAGGGAGTGAGGGAGAGGGGGGAGAGAGGGAGGGAGGGACTGAGTGAGAGGAGAGGGAGGGTGGAGAGGAGTGGGTGGGGGAGGGGGGTGGTGAAGAGTGAGGGGAGAGAGAATGAGGGGGAGGTGAGAGACAGAGGGATGTAGCCCATTTTAACGGGCTTAACGGCTTGTATATTTATAAATGATCTGGAAAGAGGAACAAAGAATGTCAAATTTGTAGATGATACATTTTTCCAAGTTGATACATCACAAGCGGATTATGAAAAATTCAAGAGGATCTTGTGAGACTGGAAGACTGGGCATCCAAGTGGCAGATGAAATTTAATGTGGATAAGTGCAAAGTGATGCACATAGTGAAGAGTAACTCACATGCTGTTAGATTTCATATTAGGAGTTACCATCCAGGAAAAGTATCTGGGTGGCATAGTGGACAATACTTTGAAATCCTTGGCTCAGTGTGTAGCAGCAGTGCTGACCAAAAAGCAAGTAGAATGTTAGGAATTATTAGGAAAGAAATGGAGAATAAAATGCACCATGCTGAGTCCATACCTGGAGTATTGTGTGCTGCTCTGGTTGTCATGGCTCAAAAAAGGTATAGTTGCACTGGAAAAGGTACAGAGAAGGATGACCAAAATGATAAAGGGGATGGAATGGCTCCCCTATGAGGAAAGGCTAAAGAGGTTAGGGCTATTCAGCTTGGAGAAAAGACGGCTGTAGGGGAATATGATAGAGGTATATACAATCTTGAGTGGAATATAATGGCTACATGTAAATTGGTTATTTATTGTTTTAACAAATATAAAGAATAAGAGACACTCCATGAAGTTAGTAAGTAGCACATTTAAAACAAATCAGAGACAATTATTTTTCACTCAATGCACAACTAAGCTCTGGAATTCATTGCTGGAGGATGTGGCTGAGGCAGTTAGCATAGCTGGGTTTATAAGAAGTTTTGACAAGTTCCTGGAGGAGAAATCCATAATGTGTTATTAATCAAGTAGACTTAAGGAATAGCCACTACTTATCACTGCACGATAGCAGCATGGGATTTATCTAAACTGGACTGTCCACTATTAGATACAGAACACTAGGCTTGATGGACCCTCGGTCTGACCCTCTATGGCAATTCTTATGTTTTGTCTCCTGAGCCATGGAAACATCTTTGATTCCTCTACTTACTGCTAAAACATGTCATTTATTTCTCTATAACATCATCAAAATCAATTTCTTACTTTCTGAACGCACCTTTAAAGATCTTACCTACTCTCGTTTCACCTCCCCTTTAGATTACTGCAACCTTCCTTCTCCTGACAAGTCTTCCAGTGAACCATCTGTCTCTACTGAAATCTAGTTAAAATTCTGTTGCATGACTTCTTTTCCTCCAGTGTTGCTAAAACCATGCAATCCCTCTTCTCAAGTCACTGTATCCACTCCAGCGTACACAGATTCTTTCCGGCTCACAAATGCGTTTCCTCTGCAGCTCCTCGTCGCCTTTCTCCTCATCTCTCCCCACACCCTTGCTCATGACATCCACTCATCAAGAGCGCTGTGCCCTCTTCTCTCTGCCTTCTTCTCCCTTGCTAACTTCTGACTCCGCTGCACTGTGTGCCAGGAACAGCCTTCCTGAGTTGGTGCATCATGCTCCTTTCTCTGGACCTACTCAAACCCTGCCTATAAACCCTCCTCTCTGAGGCTGCTTTTAAATCTTAAACCCTGGCTCTCTATTATTATAACCTTGTTGATTTTTTAACAATTTTTCTACAATTAATACATGTCCTGAAGCCTCTTATTTGTCCTGTACGTCTTGACTAAACTGTAATCCCCAACAGATGTTTATGTGTAACTGAGAGTGCTGGGCATGTCTTGTAGCGCTATAGTAACGATAATAAGTAGAATAATACATTTGCAAACATAGCTCAAAAAAAGGTAAAACAAGGGAGAAGATACAGATTCTACAACATAAATACATTCATTTTTTTCTTGGAGCTAAAAGGTAAAGAATCCCCAGTAGCTAATGACAGTGTTGATCCTTAAGTATAGAGAGCTCAGCACTGCATCTTTTCAGACTAGGCAGCTGATGGCTTGTTGGAGGTACCTGATTAACAGAAGCATCTGTGTTAGCCACAGGTGAAGGAGAGCGACAGGCAGGTGGAGAGGAAATCTCACTGTTGGTCCCTTCCTCCCCAGATTCTTCAGTGACAGGGGACAGAAGTGTGTGACAGCGACCTGCAGTCATCTGTCACAAGAAATGCCGACAACCCCAAAGGACAGGAAGAAGATCAGTCAGCCACATCAATGGGGGGTACGATTGGGTGTTACACAGAAATTACATTTAAGGCTGGAATTACTGGGGCACAGACTTGGGGATGCCTGGACTCCTTTTGGTGGCTGGAAGCGTTCAGCCTGGGCGTGAGATCGATTATTTTTGCTGTCACCTGGACGCAGAAGCTACACGATTACTGTGCACAATTGCTTTCCGAGAGTGAAGAGTCAGGCCAGGACAAGGCTTTCCCCGGCATCTTTTTTTTTGTTTTTCAGTTAATGTTTGCAGCGTCCACAAAGAATGTGTAAAATTTAAATCAGAAATGCAAACCAGAAATGTCAAAATATTTTGTTTATTCCTGCTGTCTCCTAGAAATTCCAGCCAAGGAAATTTAATCAAGAAATGATATCACAGATTAGAGCTAGATCATACATTATCTGCTATTTAAAAAAAAAAAAAATTAAAAAAGAAAAAAGCAACAATGGCTGCTTAAGATACAGCTAAAAATTTTGTTAAATATCTTTTGTCAGTCTCTCTCCCCTGAACGTTTTTGTATTTTCTTTCCAAAATGTTTGCTTTCCTATTTTATAATGTTATGAATGTATTTCTGCTAGTGAAAAGGTACCTTATTGACAACTCTGGAAACCAAAGTCCTCCATTTGTCATTGGGAAAGGTACAAGGCAAACAGTGGCAGTGCAGGTTTCCCCTACTACGATGGTCACCAGTGGTGCCGGTTACTGTCAAACTGTGATGTGGTTTTAATGAAGCCAACTGCTTGTCTACTGCTGACCTGGGACTGCCTGCTCATTTCATATTTTAAAATCTCCAATGAGCTGAACTGAATTTTAGTCAGTGTTCCACAGGTAAAGGACTCTGTTGCCTTGCATCGTCCAGACTCCCTTTCTTTTCCTGGTGCAATTCACAGGAGTCTTCCTAGTGCAGCAGTAATATCCCTAGACTGCTCTTCTCATTCTTTTTTTGTTTGGACCGTAGAAACTCACATTGTGTAATGCACAACCTGAAGAGAACACTGACAGTTTTATTTAACATCTGGATCCATTTATTATGAAAATGGGCCGAAGACCATGGTGGCTTATTGCCAGGTAAATGAAAAAGTTTCAGAAAAGTCAAAATCATGAGTGGTGGTGCTCCAGATGAAGAAGCCCCCAATGGCAATTGCAGAAGACTTCACAAGACATAGAATGACCAAGCACCCCAAATACAGATTCACGGATAACGTTCACAATACGAAAACAAAATCGAATCATGAATGTGTAATAATTTCTTATTTATGGATCACATGCTGCAAATGAGTTGGGTTTTCAGGATATCCCCAATGAATATGCATGGGATAGATTTGTACACAGCTAAGGCAGTGTGCATGCAAATCTATCTCATGCATACTCAGGGATATCCTAAAATCCTGACCCATTTGTAGCCTTTTAGGATTGGAGAGAAATCAGATTCGCACTGAGTGACTAGGATATGCTGCCACTTTAAACAAGAGAGTATAATGTTACTATTACTACCTCTGAATTTTAGAGGTCGGGCATAATAAATCAATTGTATGATAATGCTGCTGTGGTGATAATTATATAAATTAGATTCAGATTTCCATATTCTTCAACACGTGCAAAAATATATTTACTGTAATCACATTTCTTGTTTTCTTTTTACTGTTTTTCCCACAAGTTATGAAGCATCTCAGAAGTGCAATAAATATGATGTAAATACATGAAAGCATCTCTTTTCAAATAATCTTGAAAGAATTCATGCAAGCTAATATTTTTATTTATTTTATTTATTTAAGGGTTTCTTATATACCGAGGCACGTTTGCAAAACATCACCTCGGTTCACATTGTACTAAAGCTATAAAATAATTTCTCTCCATATTCTTATTTAAATTTGCAATGCATGCCAGCGCAGATGCTTAAATTCAATAAACGAGGCTTTTTCAAATGTTTTCCCTTTTCAGATCTGCACTGTAATCTCAGCAGCCTACGGGGTCCTCTGCAGATTTCATCCCGTTTTGTGTCTCTGAAGGGCCTTAAAAGCGTGCTGTCTGTACCCTGCTTCAATCGCAGGCCAGGTCCCTGCAGAATCAGTGTGGGAATCCTGAGTGGCTGATCAATAACTAAAGAGTATTTTCTTGAACCAGCGACGGCCTGCCTGATCAGCCTGGTAAAGCAAGGCAGGCAATAAGCCTGCTAGCAGAGACCTTACACTGCCCAGTGCTGAAACTGAAGCCGAGCTGCAGCCATGAAAGAGGAGTAAAGCCGTTCCTTACCATGACCACGGAGGGATGGGCGCAGGGCGTTGGGAGGAGCTCGGGGTCCAGCTCCTCCAGTCCTTCCGAGAGCCCCTCCACTTCCGTCACCGTCAGCAGCATGGTGGCGTGCTTGGCTTTCATCGTCAGCATCTTGCACTTGCAAGTCAGGGAGGCGATCTGCTCCTGGTAGCCCTTGATTCGCTGCGCTAATTCCTGGGGAAACATTTCGGGTCAGGGAGCAGGGTAGAAAGGCACCGGCAGTACCAGTGGCAAATCCATCTTCCCCCCGGGGCGAGCGGGCTGGCCCCACCCCTCTGCGCAGCCAGCCAATGAGATCGCAGCTGTCTGCCCCCTCATCAGCAGCAGCAGAGGGAATTGCAGGGCAGGATGTTGACTGTGAAAGAGGAGGCAAGGCTTGCAGCCCAGGGCACAGCAAAACCACAAAGCAAAAAGGAGCTGCTGCTGCTGCTGCTGCTGCAAGCAGCCAGGCAGGAAAGAGAGCTGGGAGGAACCGCGCTAACAAAAAGGTGACGGGACAGATCATCCGCTTTATTTATTCATGCAAGCCATTTGTATTCTGCATTTCCCACTACTATCTCAAAGAAGACACAAAATAATTATAATTCTACCAGAGAGCCCGCCGGCAGAATGGTACAATTGCATATTTTATCCTCAAAACAGAAGGGGAGGGGGGGGAGGAAGGAGGCATAGAAACTCGCCAGCCGGCTCCTGCCAGGAGAATGAGGTCATGTGATGACTGAAACAATAAAAAAAAAAATGCAATGCTCAGCTCCCGCCAGACCCAACACAATGAGTGCAGCAAGTGGCAGAACATAATAGACTATTAATGAGAAACCAATGGCTGTCATTTCCTGCTGCAGGCTGTCTACCTTGAGAAAGGAAAACAAAATCTGTTTCTTTAACTAAGAGCTTTCAATGTAAACATTCATTTAAAAAAAAAAAAAAAAAGAACAGTAATGTGCACTGTGAGACCAACTTTCAAATCTTTGCGGAGCAGCTCAGAAAGCACAGAAAATGCATAATATTGCCACTCATTTTGTAAACATATGTGTGTATGTTTTACACATGAAATAACTGTGACACTTTATGACAGGGGCAGATTACAGGAAAATATTGTCCCTGGGGGATTTTTTTCAAAACTGGCCCATGGGGTTTTTCTGATGCTTTCATGCACTGTCCCTGCAGCACATGTATCAACAGTTGCCAAAGCACATTAAGTCAACCCTGAAACTCAGCAGACTGGCGCCAAAATATCTCCAAAATAAACACGATCTTTCCTAAATAACTAAGACCCTGAACACATTCTAGAGACCACGGGTGAGCAGAGTTGCAGACCCCCTTCCATCCAATCAAATTGGTTGGGCCCCCTCTTCTAGAGATATATTCTGGATTCTTGGTCTGGCTCTTAAACCAGTTGCAAGTAATGACACTGCAGGCCATGGTCAGTCACACACAAACACGCTCAGTCACAAACAGATTTTTTTTAAGATTGCAGAAACTTTAATGGCACATGCACACTAACAACCACAAAGACACACACTCTTTCTCAGACACACACACACTAAAAGAGTGTGTGTGGGGGTGTCTGTGTCAGAGACAGATACCCCCCCCACACACACACACTCACAGACAAAGGTGTGTGTCTCACTCTCTATGACACAGAAACACAAACATTCTTTCTGACATGCTACTGTTGTACTGCTGCTTATGTGCTCACACACAGCTCGATCCAGTATCGTCCGCTCGAGGATTGCCCGTCTGTAACGTGCTCGTAGCGCACAATTCGGGCGCGCAAGGCAGTTCGGCGATACAGTGTCCAGTTTCACGCGTCCGTATCGCTTCTGAAAACAGACGCATAACCCTTTCCGCACCCGGCATGTAAATGAACGAAAAAGCTGTATAATGAAGGAATTAGCTATTCCCCTGCGATACTGTAACGGGCGCTGATATTATCTCCTCCGTAACCCGCTGTTCTGCCGCGGCCTTAACCTGCTAGTTTACCGCCTCCCCCTAGTAGGAGTTAGTGTAGTGTAGTGTAGGGTAAAAACATTGCTTACCCGCCCTGGTCCCGTCCGGTCTCCTGCAGCCCCGTCCGGACCGGACGGGGCTGCAGGAGACCGGACGGGACCAGGGCAAAAAAAAAACAAACGAAAAAGTAGCAAGGCTCGGGCCTGCTATGGTAAGTGTAAAAAGTGTAAAAACAAAAAACCTGTGTGTTATATAAAAAAATAAAACAATTTTAAATACCTGTCGGAGGGCCGTGGGTCCAGGCGGCCGGTGGGGCGGCGGGCAGCCATCAGCGGCATCCGGTAGTCCCTTCTCCCTTCCTCCCTCCCTCCCCTGCCTGGATGAGCGCCAAAATCGCACGGGCGGGTCGGCAGCGGGGGGGGGGGCGGCAGCAGGATCCGGGAGCGGCGGGTAGGCAGCAGCGGGGTCCGGGGCAGCGGCAGCGGGGGGGGGGGGGGGGGGGGGGGGGGGGGGGGGGGGGGGCGGCAGCAGGATCCGGGAGCGGCGGGTAGGCAGCAGCGGGGTCCGGGGGTGGCAGCGAGATCCGGGGAGCCAGCAGCGGCAGCATGTTCGATCGCGCAGGCAGGTAGGTGGCAAAGTAAAGATGGCCGCCTGCACGGGAAAATCGTGCAATTGGCCGCTGAAGACGTGACGTCACGACGTTTGGCGTCACGGGGTGTGACGTCACGTCTTCAGCGGCCAATTGCACGATTTTCCCGTGCAGGCGGCCATCTTTACTTTGCCACCTACCTGCCTGCGCGATCGAACATGCTGCCGCTGCTGGCTCCCCGGATCTCGCTGCCACCCCCGGCCCCCGCTGCTGCCTCCCCGCCGCTCCCAGATCCTGCTGCCGCCCCCCCGCTGCCGCCCCCCCCCCCCCCGCTGCCGCTGCCCCGGACCCCCCGGACCCCGCTGCTGCCTACCCGCCGCTCCCGGATCCTGCTGCCGCCCCCCCCGCTGCCGACCCGCCCGTGCGATTTTGGCGCTCATCCAGGCAGGGGAGGGAGGGAGGAAGGGAGAAGGGACTACCGGATGCCGCTGATGGCTGCCCACCGGCCGCCTGGACCCACGGCCCTCCGACAGGTATTTAAAATTGTTTTATTTTTTTATATAACACACAGGTTTTTTGTTTTTTACACTTTTTAAACTTTTTTACACTTCCTGGTGCCTGTCATTTCAAATGTCATTTGAAATGACAGGTACCAGCGCACCCAGGTTACTGTATAGGCGCTGTTACAGCGCCTATACAGTAAAATGGGTTGCGCGGGCATAACCCTTCCCTAACGCTTCACAGCCGCGGCATGCATTTGCATGCGATTAGAGGAGAGTATCGGGGAGTTAGTGAAGAGAACTGTGCGTGCGGGGAGGAAGGGTGCGCCTGACACTACCTCACTGTTTTTACCGCGGCCTTACTGGATCAAGCCGACAGTGAGCACCCCCAGCCCAGCACTGCTGCATCATGCTGTAAAGTTCTCGCTTGCTGCCAGCCCTTCCCCATTCTGCAGCAGCCCCCCTCCCTTTCCCAAGCTCAATCTCTAGGAGACTCACTGGTTCCAGGGAAAGCTGCTTCTCTCAGACCTCAGTGCAGTCACCTCAGACAGAAGTCTCTTCGGCACTTCCTCCTGGCTCACCCCCTTCCGACCTGGGCCTGAGCTTGGCCTCCATTCTCTGCAACCCTCCCACCACTCTAGCGCATTCCCAATGACTGCAGGCTACCCAGTCTGCTGCTTTTATGGTTCCCCAGGCTCTGCTCTGCCTACTGACTCCAGGGGAGAGGGGACAAGAATAGAAGTGACCCCCTACTGTTCCCTGGGTTTATAAAAACAGAAAATTAAGCTTTGGTCAAGACTGGGGAGAGCCACCAACCCAAAGCAGTACAGCTTCATATGAAATCCTGCTTTTTTCTTGTCGAGCCCGGGCTGGTGCAAGGGTATTAGGTGTCAAAGGTAAAACTTACAGCCTTGCACACACTCCTGCTCCCACCCTTTCCACAAATAAATTAAATTATGCATTTATAGTAACAGAATTTACATGAAAAAGAATATTCAGTGTTCTGAGGTAAAAATATCACTTATAATATGTATATTATTTACATGCGCTATTGTGGTACCAACCGGAAAACTCTGCAAAAAAGACACCTGCAGTCTTATGGTGTTGAGTCTATTGTAAAGCATGTCGGCCCTCAGAAAGCTTTAGGTAAACTTAATTACAATATATTAAACCTCCCATATGAAAAGTGCACTAACTGCCAGCACTCAAACAGTAACAACACTACCTATGAAAAGGCAACACTTCAAATATTACACCAGGCCCTAAAACACCAATACACAGAACAAGCCAAGCTGAAACTACATGCTAGCAAAATACCTCATCTCAGTCACACATGCAAAACACAGATGGACCCTCACCAAATACAGAATAAAGAGACAAAGTATAACTAGAAACATGCAGACAAAATCTGAAATATAAACCATAACAAGCATAGCTCTCTGCTTCAACGGCAAGGGAGAAAGACTGATACTTCACGCATATCCAGCATAGCTCTCTGCCTCAACGGCAGGGGAGAAAGTCTGATACTTCATGCATATCCAGCATAGCTCTCTGCTTCAACGGCAGGGGAGAAAGACTGATACTTCACTTTCAATGCATATCCAGCATAACTCTCTGCTTCAATGGCTGGGGGAATGAAGACAACAACCAAGGAATGAATTACATAGTCCAGGTAAACAAATAAGCATGGGTGTAGCTTGCTTATTGCGGCGGTTACTACCCCTAACTAATTAAGCTAGATATTTGACTTAGATGCAGTTCCAACACTGCTCTCTACATTAATAGTGGGGGTGGAAGGGAAATAGAACCAAAAGGTTACTAAGAGCCAAGAGTAACAGATAAGTATGAGAAAAAAAAAGTGTGAAACTTGCTGGGCAGACTGGATGGGCCGTTTGGTCTTCTTCTGCCGTCATTTCTATGTTTCTATGTAAGATAGACTCGTATGCAGTGCAACAATGTAAAAACAGAAACATCACCATTCCTCATTAAACATCAAACAATAAAATCAAGATATATGAATCATCAATCATAATAGTAAAACCATAATTATAAAAAGAATAAATATTCAAAACAGCTGATGAAAAGAATACACAATAATTATTTTTTTTTATTATTCCCAAATACCCTTAAAAGCAGAATATAAACCATAAGAACATAAGAAATTGCCATGCTGGGTCAGACCAAGGGTCTATCAAGCCCAGCATCCTGTTTCCAACAGAGGCCAAACCAGGCCACAAGAACCTGGCAATTACCCAAACACTAAGAAGATCCCATGCTACTCATGCAATTAATAGCAGTGGCTATTCCCTAATAAACTTGATTAATAGTCGTTAATGGACTTCTCCTCCAATAATTTATCCAAACCTTTTTTGAACCCAGCTACACTAACTGCACTAACCACATCCTCTGGCAACAAATTCCAGAGCTTTATTGTGCGTTGAGTGAAAAATAATTTTCTCTGATTATTCTTAAATGTGCTACTTGCTAACTTCATGGAATGCCCTCTAGTCCTTCTATTATTCGAAATTGTAAATAACCAAGTCACATCTACTCATTCAAGACCTCTTATGATCTTAAAGACCTCTATCATATCCCCCTCCAGCCGTCTCTTCTCCAACCTAACCTCTTCAGCCTTTCCTCATAGGGGAGCTGTTCCATCCCCTTTATCATTTTGGTTGCCCTTCTCTGTACCTTCTCCATCGCAACTATATCTTTTTTGAGATGCGGCGACCAGAATTGTACACAATATTCAAGGTGTGGTCTCACCATGGAGCGATATAGAGGCATTATGACATTTTCCGTTTTATTATCTATTCCCTTCCTAATAATTCCTAACATTCTGTTTGCTTTTTTTGACTGCTGCAGCACACTGAGCTGACGATTTTAAAGTATTATCCACTATGATGCCTAGATCTTTTTCCTGGGTGGTAGCTCCTAATATGGAATCTAACATTGTGTAACTACAGCAAGGGTTATTTTTCCCTATATGCAACACCTTGCACTTGTCCACATTAAATTTCATCTGCCATTTGGATGCCCAATCTTCCAGTCTTGCAAGTTCCTCCTGTAATGTATCACAGTCCGTTTGTGATTTAACTTCCCTGAATAATTTTGTATCATCCACAAATTTGATAACCTCACTCGTCGTATTCCTTTCCAGTTCATTTATATATATATTGAAAAGCACCAGTCCAAGTACAGATCCCTGAGGCACTCCACTGTTTACCCTTTTCCACTGAGAAAATTGACCATTTAATCCTACTCTCTGTTTCCTGTCTTTTAACCAGTTTGTAATCCATGAAAGGACATCGCCTCCTATCCTATGACTTTTTAGTTTTCATAGAAGCTTCTCATGAGGGACTTTGTCAAATGCCTTCTGAAAATCCAAATACACTACATCTACTGGTTCACCTTTATCCACATGTTTATTAACCCCTTCAAAAAAATGAAGCAGATTTGTTAGGCAAGACTTCCCTTGGGCAAATCCATGTTGACTGTGTTCCATTAGACCATGTCTTTCTATATGCTCTACGATTTTGATCTTGAGAATAGTTTCCACTATTTTTCCCAGCACTGAAGTCAGGCTCACTGGTCTATAGTTACCTGAATCGCCCCTGGAGCCTTTTTTAAATATTTGGGTTACATTGGCCACCCTCCAGTCTTCAGGTACAATGGATGATTTTAATGATAGGTTACAAATTTTAACTAATAGATCAGAAATTTCATTTTTGAGTTCCTTCAGTTCCTTCAGTACCCTAGGATGCATACCATCCGGTCCATTTCCTAGCTCTTTGACCGCCTCCAGGGAGCCAGAGTGTTCACGAAGTTGGATCTCTGGGGGTCCAACAATCATTTGAATAAAGCAAGTTAATGAACGGATGATGGCATTCAACCTGCAGGATGGCCATTATGAATATCTGGTGATGTCCTTTGGCCTATGTAATGCCCCCATAGTATTTCAAAATATGATGAATGAAATCTTCAGGAATCTATTGTACATCTGTGTCATGGTTTACCTTGATGACATTCTCATCTTCTCAAAGAATCTCATGTCTCTCTGCCAAGAAAGTCATCAAGTCCTCCAGCGAGTATGAGCAAATAAACTATATGCTAAACTGGAGAAGTGAGCCTTCGAGAAAGAGAGCCTACCTTTCCTGGGGTATATAGTTCCCAGCAACGGCTTCTATATGGATTCAGAGAAGGTTAGGTGAATCCAGGATTGGGCACAACCTTCTGGCCTCCACGCATTGTAGAGGTTTTTGAGGTTCATGAAACTCTATCGGCACATCATCCTCAATTATTCCTGGATTGTGACCCAATTCTCAGCACTCACCAGAAAGGCAGCCAATATCAAGGTTTGCCTCCTGAAGCGGTCACAGCTTTCCTAGAACTGAAAAAGGCCTTCATCCAGAAACCGTGCCGCCACCATCCAGACCCTGCACATCCATTTGTCCTAGAAGTTGATGCCTCCTCATTGGGCGTAGGTGCCATGCTGTACCAACATTCCAGTACTGGGGTTCTCTGTCTCTGATCCTTCTTCTCCCAAAAGTTCTCTTCTGCTGAGTGGAATTATGGAACTGGAGACAGGGAATTACTAGCCATCAAGATGGCACTTGAGGAATGGCAACAATGGTTGGAAGGTATGCAACATTGGATTAAGATATATACCGACCGCAAGAACTTGGAACAACTTCCACCATGCCCAATGTCTAATTGCCCACCAAGCCTAATAGTCCCTATTCTTTGCGCGTTTTGACTTTTTGGTGAGGTACCAGCCTGTGGCCAAGAATGCCCAGGCAGATGCCCTCTCTCAATCCTTTGAGGCAGAAGACATACCTGATCCCCCGGCACATAATCAATACAGCCAACATTCTCTTGGCCTCAGGCCCCAGGAAAGTTGGTCGTTCCACGCCGACTCTGATAGAATGTATTGGAATGGTCCCGTGATTCCCATTTCGCAGGTCATCCTGGGTGGGCCCAGACTCTTGTGCTGCTCCAGCAGTATTACTGGTAGCACCAGATGCAGAGAGATGTCAGGGCCAACATGGACTCCTGTCCTACCTATGCACAGCAAAAACCACTGGTGGGATGACCTTGTGGGCTATTACAGTGATTGCCAGCCCCCAATGAATCCTGGACACATCTGTCCACTGACTTTATGGTGGACCTTCCCCTCTCTAATGGCTGCAGCACTATTTGGGTCGTTATCAACCAATTCTTTAAATTGGCTCACTTTGTTCATCTCCTGGGCCTTCCCTCAGCACCTTAACTGGCCCGGCTGTTTACTGCCCACATTTTTCGCCTGCATGGCTGGCCCAAGCATATTGTCTCGAATTGAGGTGCCCAGTTTACTGTCAAATACTGGCACTTACTTTGCCAGAAATTCAAAATGACATTGGATTATACTACTGCCTATGACCCTCAAGCCAAAGGCTAGTCGCAGTGAAGAAATCAGACTCTGAACGCTTTCCTAAGGGCTTGGACCTTGGCTTCATCTTCGTTCAGATTCCTGGCTTAACTTCGGACCTCCTTTGACCTCGATGGATTGCTGTCCGCCCTGACCTCAGCTTGTTCTCATCTCCACTGTCTGCTGCCTGTCCCGACCTCTGCTTGGACTGACCTTGTCTTCTTCTTGCTGGCCTACTACTTCTGCAATGGATTCTCCCCGCACAGAGGCCCGCGTCTAAGTCCAGCCAGCCCCAGCATCCAAGGGCTCAACCTGAGGGGAACAAGGGCTGGTATTGGTAAAGTTCCTCTTGGGCCCCTGCTTCAGCCAGCTATGCCTGCCGATGGTGAGGACCTGTAGGGCTCCTCCCTGTGGGTAACAACAACCTCAACTTGGTCCAAGAGTCCATTCCTGCAACAAAAACTGCAGCGCATTTGTGCTAGATATTTGTATCCCTTTATTGCTGCTTCTGAGAAGTAAGTCTGCAGATCTCAAATTTTAGGGCTTATAGGACAGGGTGAGGGGTCTGGGTCAACTGGGGGCTTGCAGGATGAAGAACCAGAGGGATCTGAAAGACCTCACTAAGGAATGTGCCTTGCGTGGGCATGTTTTGAAATTCTCTGATATACACATAAAAGCAGACAAGGTTCTATGGAAAAGACACAGGCGCTAGCTATGCTTAAGTAACCTCTTAAAATTAGCATACTTATGCACGGTTGGTGCATTTTAAAAATTCCAATGTATCCTTGCTTACACACCGATATGTGCAGGTATGAGCGCACGTGCGCTTGTTTTAAAATCAAACTCTCTGTGTACAGCTCAGGTTAATTATACATATTACAATTATTAGGTGTAAAAAATATATGCCCTTACGTTTATAAAATGGATAAAGAAAGTATACATTTTCCAGTATGACAAATATACATGCATACTAAAACATACTTTATGGACAGGAATACACTGCTCCTGCAGACCTGGATTTGTCAGTAGACATCCATTATGCCTGCACCTTAGGGCGGCAGGCTGGCTACGATTTGGTGCCTTTCATCTCCACTGAATTTTATCAGCAGAGAACAGCTCTCTGCTACTCTGTTACAGAGCCTTACAGGAGGTGAGAGGGGGATGAAAGCATCCAAAGTACCTAGGAGCAGCAAAATTCTAAATCCATCCCTGGGCTCTTGCCACACATTTTATAAAATGCTAGCATTAATCTCGGCAGGTCCACTTACGAGCACATTTGGTGACTTACACAAAATATTGAAAACTGGGATCTAAAAGGGGCTTCACTGAAATGGCTCCATGAACCTGTAAAAGAGATGAAACCACTGGTGCAAATAGAGGAGAATACTCTACTGTTTTGTTTGTCTTCTGATGATTAACTTTCATAAGAACATAAGAACATAAGAAAATGCCATACTGGGTCAGACCAAGGGTCCATCAAGCCCAGCATCCTGTTTCCAACAGTGGCCAATCCAGGCCATAAGAACCTGGCAAGTACCCAAAAACTAAGACCATTCCATGTAACCATTGCTAATGGCAGTGGCTATTCTCTAAGTGAACTTAATAGCAGGTAATGGACTTCTCCTCCAAGAACTTATCCAATCCTTTTTTAAACACAGCTATACTAACTGCACTAACCACATTCGCTGGCAACAAATTCCAGAGTTTAATTGTGCGTTGAGTAAAAAAGAACTTTCTCCGATTAGTTTTAAATGTGCCCCATGCTAACTTCATGGAGTGCCCCCTAGTCTTTCTACTATCCGAAAGAGTAAATAACCGATTCACATCTACCCGTTCTAGACCTCTCATGATTTTAAACACCTCTATCATATCCCCCCTCAGTCGTCTCTTCTCCAAGCTGAAAAGTCCTAACCTCTTTAGACTTTCCTCATAGGGGAGTTGTTCCATTCCCCTTATCATTTTGGTAGCCCTTCTCTGTACCTTCTCCATCGCAATTATATCTTTTTTGAGATGCGGAGACCAGAATTGTACACAGTATTCAAGGTGCGGTCTCACCATGGAGCGATACAGAGGCATTATGACATTTTCCACCCAGAACTAATGAATCCTGCTTTCTGGAATGCTCATTGCCTGTTGTGTTCCGCGCTCGTGGAAGGCACGAGCGTGGCCCCCTACCATGCCCGCGACGGCGACCCGCTGCGGAAACTCTGGGGGAAACCCCTAACCCGATGCCCATCACTTCGGCGCGGGCTCCCACCCTGGCCGTCGGGTGGGGAGCTGTCCCTGCTCCTCCCTCGCGGCGTTCTGCTGCATTTTCCTCCGCGGAGGAAATCCAAGATGGCCGCCACCATTTTTAGGCACGAGGCCGCGCCTCCTCATTAGCTTTAAAGGGACATGAGCCCTTTAAGCAGGTTCAGCTGTTCCCTATGAGCCAGAGCAGAGGAAGTATAAAAGGAAACTTCCTCTGCTCATTCCTCGACTTGGCAACGTTCCTCATATGTCAGGTCTGCTTGGTTCGGTGAGTCTTCCTGTGCTTTGGATCCTCGTTCCTGTCTTGTCTTGGAGTTCCTGGTTCCTGACTTCGGATCGGCTAGCGGTAATTCCTGGTATTGACTTCGGATCAGCTAGCAGTGATTCCTGGTATTGATTCCGGATTGGCAAGCGGTGATTCTCTGGTGTGTGACTTCGGACTGGCAAGTGGTGATCCCTCGGTGTGTGACCTCGGACTGGTAAGCGACGACCCTCTGGCACTTGACCTCGGACTCCTTCTTGACCATCATCTCCAAGGGCCCGCCTAAGTCCCAGCAGCCCGGGTCCCTACAGGCTCCTCCCGGGGGGACCACGGGCTTCCAGGGGTGAAGCTCCAGTCAGCCCTTGCACCAAACTTCTTGACCTCTCAAAGGTCCGTCTAAGTCCCAGCGGTCTGGGTCCCTACGGGCTCCTCCTGGGAGGACCGCGGACTTCCAGTGGCGAAGACACACTTCCTTTCTTCAACCCCACGACTCTTCGTCTGCCTTCACATTCGCCTCTGTCTCCTGTGCCGAGGGTCAGCTGGTCACGTCTTCTGTTTCTGCCTCACCACCCAACGGGAGAACCTACGGACCATCATCCTAAGGTATTCCATCCTCCTGTCGGCCCAAGGGTTCACAAGCCTGAGCATAACATTGCCTTTGCATGCACAGGCCTATGTGGACCAGCAAAAAAAAATACCCTTGTCCAACTGCTCTTGAAATCTTTTGAAAATTGGATCAGATGAAAACTGATATTGGCAGTGTGATGGGTGTGTGTGTATTCCTGGGATAAGCAAATCCTCCCAAATATACCCCGTCATGATCCTTGTAGACTCCTCTGACATGCTCTGAAAATTGATGGAGGATCAGACGTAAAGTGAAAAAGTTATGGCCTATAATTTTGGGGTCGATTTTAAAAGGCGCATGTGCGTGGGGTTCCTGGTGAACGCACCAGGACGCACTGATTTTATAACGTGCGTGCGTCGGCGAACACACGTTATAAAATACATTTCCACCAGCGCATGTGTGGTGGGTGGCCTGCTCCGCATGCAGGGGGGGGGCGCATTTTAGAATAATACGCACGGCGACGCGAGTACGGCTTCCCCAGTTCCCTCCCAGTCCGCTCCAATAAAGGAGTAGACTGGGAGGGAACTTCCTTACTCCTAACCCTATCCTTCTTCCCCCTTTCCCTTTACTCCCCAACCCCTAAACTAACCCTACCTAT
The DNA here is from genome assembly GCF_901001135.1 of Rhinatrema bivittatum. Classification (NCBI taxonomy): domain Eukaryota; kingdom Metazoa; phylum Chordata; class Amphibia; order Gymnophiona; family Rhinatrematidae; genus Rhinatrema; species Rhinatrema bivittatum. Next base: position 572,020,682 of record NC_042617.1, read on the forward strand.
TCCCAGACCCCGCCCACCTGACACCGGCCCTTTTAGCGGGCCCAGCACTCGGTGCGCGTATCGAGGGTTAATGTGTGTGACTGGGCCTGTTCTAAAAGGTGCACAGCACACGCAAGGCCCAGCCACGCGCGTAACCCCCCCCCCCGATTTATACGGGCGCAGGCCTTTTAAAATTTGGATGCATGTGTTTCATGAAATAAGTGGGTGCAAGAAATTTCCTATCAGAACCTTTATGTCCTCCTGACAGGTCCTAAAAAATTCGATGTGGATCAGTTGATGGAAAACAAAAAGTTATTCGGTGGCATAATTACGTGCGAATATTCATGAAATATGTGGATCTGCCAGAAGCTGCCCCATCATGGTCCTTCTGCATCCCCTGACATGTCGTGAATATTTGGGTCTTAATTTTCAAATCCATTTACACAACTAAAACTGTGTTTTGATTGTGTAAATGACAGAATAATCACCCGGCGGCTGGTATCCATTTCCACACATATTTTTTTCACATAGGGGATTACACATTCTGGGGGAGGAGGGCAGAGATGGAGTGGAACTGGAACTCACGCGCGCACCTTTTTGATTTTAAAGAAAGTTAACCCATGCGAGGCGCACCCTCCAAAAAGCAGGGATAGCCTTGTGCGGTTTATTCTGTGCATGAACTAGGCCAGTTATCCACAAGTTCTGAAAACTAACTTCTGTGCAGAAGCATGTGCATCCGTACCCGCTCCCACGCAGTCAGAAACACGTGCATGAATGCCTCGCAGAGCTCCGCGGACATCCACTGATTTTCAAAGCAGGCTTACACGTGACTTACTTCGGACCTACATGGGCTGTTATAACATTAGCCTCATGTGGTATTCCTATTCTTACCAAATTGTGCTTGTTATGAAGATACATTGTATCCTCAGATAAATGAACTAGCTGGTGTGTTCTGTATTATGGCTCCCAGCGGCTTTCAGATTTTCGTTTTTTTTCCCACTTTTCTGAGCCAGCAGCTGTCCAATGCCCTGGTATCTGCCATCTTTCAGCAATTCTCTGTTCAGATTGATCTTTGAGCCCATCGCCACTCCTCCCTTATCTAGAAAAATATGGGCTTCACCCAAATAGGAGTTCCTACAAGATTTTAATGATACTGCCGAATAGCAGTGTGCGCATGAAAACAACCAGACTCACCAGTCTACCTTGTGGCCTGATGTACACTGGGTCATAAGAACATAAGAAAATGCCATACTGGGTCAGACCAAGGGTCCATCAAGCCCAGCATCCTGTTTCCAACAGTGGCCAATCCAGGCCACGAGAACCTGGCAAGTACCCAAAAACTAAGTCTATTCCATGTAACCATTGCTAATGGCAGTGGCTATTCTCTAAGTGAACTTAATAGCAGGTAATGGACTTCTCCTCCAAGAACTTATCCAATCCTTTTTTAAACACAGCTATACTAACTGCACGAACCACATTCTCTGGCAACAAATTCCAGAGTTTAATTGTGCGTTGAGTAAAAAAGAACTTTCTCCGATTAGTTTTAAATGTGCCCCATGCTAACTTCATGGAGTGTCCCCTAGTCCTTCTACTATCCGAAAGAGTAAATAACCGATTCACATCTACCCGTTCTAGACCTCTCATGATTTTAAACACCTCTATCATATCCCCCCTCAGTCGTCTCTTCTCCAAGCTGAAAAGTCCTAACCTCTTTAGTCTTTCCTCATAGGGGAGTTGTTCCATTCCCCTTATCATTTTGGTAGCCCTTCTCTGTACCTTCTCCATCGCAATTATATCTTTTTTGAGATGCGGCGACCAGAATTGTACACAGTATTCAAGGTGCGGTCTCACCATGGAGCGATACAGAGGCATTATGACATTTTCCGTTTTATTCATCATTCCTTTTCTAATAATTCCCAACATTCTGTTTGCTTTTTTGACTGCCGCAGCACACTGCACCGACGATTTCAATGTGTTATCCACTATGACACCTAGATCTCTTTCTTGGGTTGTAGCACCTAATATGGAACCCAACATCGTGTAATTATAGCATGGGTTATTTTTCCCTATATGCACCACCTTGCACTTATCCACATTAAATTTCATCTGCCATTTGGATGCCCAATTTTCCAGTCTCACAAGGTCTTCCTGCAATTTATCACAATCTGCTTGTGATTTAACTACTCTGCACAATTTTGTGTCATCTGCAAATTTGATTATCTCACTCGTCGTATTTCTTTCCAGATCATTTATAAATATATTGAACAGTAAGGGTCCCAATACAGATCCCTGAGGCACTCCACTGTCCACTCCCTTCCACTGAGAAAATTGCCCATTTAATCCTACTCTCTGTTTCCTGTCTTTTAGCCAGTTTGCAATCCACGAAAGGACATCGCCACCTATCCCATGACATCGCCACCTATCCCATGACTTTTTACTTTTCCTAGAAGCCTCTCATGAGGAACTTTGTCAAACGCCATCCACTAAGCAAGTCTGCAAATCAGGATCAATTTGTGGGTCTATTGTAGCCAGCTGCGGGAAGACTGTCCCATCTCTACGGAAATCAACTGACCGGTGATGGATTTTCTGCCATCAAAAATGCCAAATCTGGATGGGCCACAAATGTCTGCAACTTTGCAACAGCCAGCACTGTTTTTCAAATAAACAGTGCCCTGGGCATGCAGCTATGTACTGTAGCTCCATCAAACGTTTATACTTAAAGCATACTAGGAGCAGCTACTATAAATCCTTGATTTTTTTTCCCCAACAAATTTCCATAAAGTTTCTTGGTACAAATGCAAGCGTACTCAAAATTCAGCGGAGCTCAGTAATTTGGAATACTGGACACAAGATGTCCATATTTAGAGCAACGCTAGAAGTGCCAGGCCCGGGCTGCACTAGCAGCATACTACCTACGATCCATGCTGAAGATTTCAATTTTCAAGGTGCCGGAAGGATTAGAATCGGGGTGAGCGAGGGAGGGCGGGAGGGAGACCCTGGAAGGGTAATTTGGTCTACATTAAGGTGAACTGGGGAGCAGAGAGGGGGAGGCCAGGCCTGGACTCCCTTCAACTGTGCCAATTAACATCCCGTGAGAGGGGTTTTTTGGGGGGGGATGAGGAGTTCTGAAAGCTTGGCCTAGCAGGGATCATGATTTTCAGCTTGTGAGGGGGAGGGGTTGTGATAGGGCCATATATTCAAAAGATAGCCTGGTGGGTTTAAAGGTGTCCAGCTAAAGGAAGCCGGGTAACTAGTCGGGGATATTCAGCGGGACTTTTATCCCATTGAATATTCAGGATAAATTATCTGGATACATTTATCTAGATAAATTATCTGTTCTGTTTTTTTTTAATACTGGGCTCCAAATATTCGATTACCATCAAAATTCATTCAGCTGCATGCCAGCCAAATTAAATTTCGAAGTATGGTCCATCCTTAACTTGGCAGGTTGACCATGTCTTGAGCCATCCCTACCAGAATTCTTAGCCCTTGTGCTCTAGAGGAGTGGCAACACACCCAGACACTTTGACTTTCTTACTTTTAAACTTTGTGGATGCTTCGTCACTGAAAATATGATGTGAAGGCAGTAAAATGTCATTCCTTCAAATATTTGCCCTTTCATCTAGTGCATTTCTGTTTTCTGTGCAAATTTCTATGCAATTAAGTTGATTAGCAGATGGTTAGAAAACACAAGCCCAGCTGCGGTGCCCCTCCTGTCAGTTTGGCATCATGTTGAGTGACATATTGCCTCCTAATTTCTCCCTAACTCTCTCAGGAGTTCATACAGAGCAAATTCTTGGAATGATTATTTGCTTCCTGCTAGGGGTGTGCAGAGGGACGCCATACGTTGCATTCGGTATTCGTATTCATCGGGGGGGCAGATACATTGCATTCAGCAAGGGGGGCCCCCAATACATTCATGCGTTCATTCTTATTCGTTTCCCGGCTAAAATTAAATTAACTGCAACCCCCCACCCTCTTGACCCCCCCAAGACTTACCAAAACTCCCTGGTGGTCCAGCTGGATCCCGGGAGCGATCTCCCCCTCTCGGGCCATTGACTACAGGTATTCAAAATGGCGCCGATAGCCTTTGACCTTACTATGTCACAGGGGCTATCAGTGCCATTGGTCAGCCCCTATCACATGGTAGGAGCACAAGATGGCGCCGGCCATCCATTGCTCCTACCATGTGACAGGGGCCAACCAATGGCACCGGTAGCCCCTGTGACATAGTATGGTCAAAGGCTATCGGCGCCATTTTGATTAGTGGCAGCCAACGGCCCGAGAGGGGGAGATCGCTCCCGGGATCCCGCTGGACCACCAGGGACGTTCGGTAAGTCTTGGGGGGAGGGGTCGGGCAAGTCTTGGGGGGGGGGGGTTGCAATTAATTAAATTTGAAGGGTTGGGTGGGTTTGGGGTTTGTTTTTTTTTAATGTGCCCTTTCTCCCCCCCCCCCGAAATATGATAAGAAAACCACATGAAATTTCATGGGTTTTCTTATCGTTTCGTCGCAACGAAATAGGAAATATATTCTCTATTTCCTATTTCGTTGCAAACGAATGCACATCCCTAGTAAATTTTCTGATAGCTGCAGCAGCTGTAACTGGCACAAGCTTGAGCTGTGAGCAGAAATGAGCCCAGTGACACACAGCGTTATCTTTATATACCCGATGTCGCCAGAGTCCCAGAATTCCACTCTAAGGAAGATTTTTTTTGCCCCAAAGCATTTCAGTCCGGGCTAGCAAGGAAATGCTGCCCTACCTCATGGTGAGAAATCTGCACCTGCAGCTGCTGGATGTTGCTGGTAGCGATGGGCTTGTCCTGGATCTCGCGGTGGGCGTCGTCTATCAGCTGCTGCAAGTGCTTCATCTCCTGCTCATGCTGCTCGTACTGCACCACCGCTTCCTGCAGAGGAGAAGGAGGAGGAAGGAAAGGAGAGATCACCGCACACACACATTTCAGCCAAGCCGGATCTTGGGTCGCCTGGGTTGGAGGGCAGCTCTAAGCTGGTGCCTGCTCACTGAACTCCATTAGCTTTGAAAGAAGTCTTGTTAGTCAAATGCTGTTGCCTGCGGTTCTATTCAGATACGGTCAAGGTACATTCAAAATAAAAACAGAAATGCAGGAAAAATCAGGGAAAAAGGACTCCACTTCTCCTGCACTGAGTTCAAAATCTCAAATGGCAAGTGGTGACACCGTCTTTATATAAAACCGAAAAACGCACCCTTGAGATTACCATTTTGTGTCAGTTCCTTTTAAAGGAAAGGCGGGCTGTCTGCGCAACATAGAATATTTCTAACGCGGACACCGCCAACAGTGGTGGTCACCCCTCTACCATCTTCAGATTTACTGGCAAGTCATTGTTCCAAGCTCTTCAGGCTGATTTCACGCGACTCCCCTGCACACCGAGGGCTCCGTGGCAGCAGAAGGAATGGCATCTGGACTGATCTGTGGCTAACGTGGCTGCTTTGAGAAATGAAAGGGGGAACTGCAGGGGAACAACTTAAAAAAGAAATTAAAAAAAGCAGTCAGGAGTTGATCCCTAGTTTAAACAAAGATGTGGGGAAGGCAAAGTCACTTAGCCAAATAAATAGCAGTTTACCCAGGTATCCTGGGGCCATCCAAAATCGCCCCTGGCTAAAACTTCATGCCTGAGGGAGGGCAAGGGGATGTTTAAGACACAGTTGGAAAACAATGTTTTGTACCTGTACACAATTTTCAAAGGAAAAATTATGCACATAGAGCTCAATATTCAAAAACCTGCTCAGCAGGCTAAGTGTCCGTAGCTGTCAGAGGGAAGCTGGAGCTGAGTTGGTAGGAAGGAAGGAAGATGAAGTCCTCCTGCCAGCTCACTTGCGGAGAACTTTGGAGGTTCTGGGGGAGAGGGGAATCAGGATGGGGAGTGGGAAAGCAACGGGGGGGAGGGATGGGGATCGGATTTTCCTAAACAATTGTGCTGTTGGGGAGGGGGGGGAGGGAGAGAGAGAGAGATCAGGGCAAGAGGCCAGGTTTTCCTTTTAATATTTTTACATTTTGGCTATTAGGGAAGGGACGAATGCGAGATTGGGATGCATAATTTTCATTATCAAACACCCTCTGGAGGGAGGGAAGTGAGATGGGACAGTGGCATTAATATATTTTTTTAAAGACCATCGGGAGGGAGGGAGGCCAGCCAGATTCAGGCCTGCTTTTGCATCTCCTAAATTTGCTTGGCCAACTGAATCGACTAGCACTGGAAATCAGCACTAGTCCCCTAACTTGTAAAACACCAGCAGATAACATTGTACTGTCCAACCTTGGTTTTTGTTATTCCGTGTTCTGTTTCTTCTTGATTCTCTATATACGAAGTGCACTTTATTATGTATGGCATGTCTGGAAACTGCTATGATTTACTGGGAAGTGGTATAAAACATTTTGTTTTGTAAATAAATATGTAAATAAATCAAACTTTCTCCCCACCCCTGACCTAACCCTCTCCTTGGGTCTGTCCAGACTTTAGGGATGTGCATTCGTTTAATTCGTTTCATACATTTACCATTACATGTCAATTAGATGTGCATTCGTTTCATATGTTTCATACGTTTCATATTACATGCTTGTATAGGAAACGTATGAAACAGATGAAACGAATGCACATCCCTACCAGACTTTGACTTGCTAAATGTAGCCACCCTAGGAAATGTTTATGGCTAACTTTAGCTGGTTAACTCAGTCAGTTTTCAAAGGCTTTGATCTAGCTGGCTAAATCTTTCTTCAGCCGGCTAGATCCCTCAGAATATTGAGCTCATTGAAAACTAGGCCCAAGGCTCGTGGCTGCTGTGCATCTTAGTGGGCTGTTTGAGAACCATTACCCCCCAGAACAATTAGCAGAGATAAAACACATTGGCTGTGTCATGTCACCCCTCTGTAACGTGCACTCGCCTGCATGATGTTGCACTGCTGAATGGCCGTGTGCTGGAGGCGGCTGGCTTCCTCCTGCAGCCTGAGGGCAGTGTGACAGATGGGCAGGCCGGTGACCACCTCTTCCGGAATCCGTAAGCCACTCTGGCAGACCTGCATCGCCTGAACCTTCGGCTTCAGTGTCTCCATTTCAGATAACAGGTGCTGCAAAATAGGATTAGTGCTGCAGTCAGTTCTACTTCCATATGCTATGCTCCAGTTCATTTAGGATCTGATTCAAAGCTCCCAAATACGAAAGGAAATAGGAAGCAGACCCATTCGGCTACCCTGGCATGAGACATAAAACGGGTAACTGGAGAAAGCAGCAATCAGCTTGGTTACAGGGCTCTCTCCAGTGTGACTTATGTGTGGGTGCAGATGCGGGGGGGAGAAATCTGGATAATGACTGAGACCAGGTCTCCGAGTCTCATGGAAACGAGTCAGAAATAAAACCTTGCATGAGAGGATAAGATAATCAGGGGAAAAGCCAGGCCTTCTAAGATTTGGCACTTTTCTTTTTTTTCCTGCTACTTAAAGGCCTTAACTCTTCTCTAAATGAGTTTGAAACTGGAGTGAAACCAATTCAACACTAAAAAATTAAATGCCTTCAGTTATCCTACCATGTATTTAGGGGCAATTTTGAAACCTCACAGGTAGCTTGCAAGTCCATGGGTACCTGCGAGCTAATTTTCAAAGTAGGCTGGGCCGATCTTCAGGACGTCTCGATGAGAACTGAAAGGAAGAAGCTGGACCCCTGCAGACTGGCGCAGCGAGTGCTCCATACAGGAGGTTGAGCTTTCCTTCAGGTAAAAAGTGCTCTGAAAGTCAGACAGCACAGTCCATGATCCCCCTGTTCTTGGAGCCCCGTCCATGTGCGATTCTGGTGAACTGCTCATCTCTAGAGAATGAATTTTACAAGGAAAAGAGGGAATGGGTCCAAAAAATCGCCTGCAGTGGTTTCCAGACCACTTAGAAGCTGCCATAGATCCATTGTCTGGAAAAACTGTGTCTGCCACAAGTTATATTGTCTTAAAATGAGACTAAATAAGGGTTTCAGGAACGGATGTTGTTTATGCCAAAATACTGCGATGGCTGTGATAGGGGCAGAGGGAAGAAGGCAGTGGCAATAGGCAATCTCTTGTAATTCAGTGGTAAGAGGTGATTTCTGCAGCAGTTGCTACGATATTACAACAAACTGGGAAAGGGGGATTTTTACGGCTCACTTGTTTCTTTGAGCCCAACATTCAAACCTATCCGCGGTACAGCATTTACTGCATAAAGTGGATGCATGAAAAATAAAGCTAGCATTTCATAAACAGCGGGTCGGGAGCTTCACGGTTTATAAAATACTATTTCGGCTCCAAGTCTACATGTTTATGTTTCAGTACATTCACATACTTCCAATGCAGGTAAACGCATACCTTCTCTTCCCATTTCATACGCATATGTATGTATATTTTAGGTGTGTAAAAAATTGTGACGTATACACGTAATAACCCTGCTTTATATTGCGGAGGCAGGTATTTTATAAAGTGCACGCATATGTTTTGAAAATACTTGCGCATGTACTTGGAATCATCAGGTCACCGACACATATGCCAGTTCACCCAGTCCTTTTTCAGTTCACCTATACTCTGAACCCCCCACCCCAGTCCCCCTAGACCTCTCACCCAAAAACTGCAGACAAATCTGATTTCATGTGCGCCAGGCAGTGAGCAGGTGTAAAAGAGAACGAATAAGTTTGGTAATGTATATGCATATAATCTCTTACAAAATGGCAACTACTGGGTGTACTTCTGAACCCTGCCCCGGGACACACCTCTAACCCAGGGGTGGGCAAGTCCGGGCCTCGAGGACTGCAGACCAGTCGGGTTTTCAGGATACCCCTAATGAGTATGCATGAAATAGATTTGCATACAACGGAGGCAGTGTGTGTGCAGGTCTCTCTCATGCATATTCATTAAGGATATCCCGAAAACCCGACTGGTTTGCAGCCCTCGAGGACCGGAATTGCCCACCCCTGCTCTAACCCATCCTTTTTTTCCCCACTAGCAAAATGTACTTGTGAAATGGAAAATACATGCACACTCTTGACATTTATAAAATTGCATATATGCCAGTAAATGGTACTCAGGCACGTACATCTATTTTTACGTGTGAAACCCCTTTGAAAATGTAACACTTTGTGTACAATTCAGCAAGATTAAAGAAAACATTTCTCTTCCTTTTTGGCCAGGTTTCCTATTGAGAAGCTGGGCCCTACAAGATAATCGTACCTGTGTGTCTGACCCCTGTTTGTCTTCCCTTCCCCCCTCTCTGCCCAATGACTTTTAAACTGTCCATTCAATTTCTTAAAATGTGTGCCACAGATGGTAGAGTGACAACTGACAGCCCCCCTCCCCCAAGCTGTACCCTGAATCTCTGTTTCTGTATTTCTTACAGGGAAACAGACCTGTTCAGTTCAGTGGAAATCCTAAGCGCACCTGTTAGTGTCACCAAGCATTTTTAAAGCTGACCTGCCTGTGGTCTTCAACTGACTCCATTTCTTGCTTAGTTTCCTAGAGGAAACCCCATCTCTAATGTTTAATGATCCAATTATTACACAGACATTCACATAACAAATGCTGCTATAATCATATGCAAATTTTATTCCAAACAAGGATACTGGATATCATGAAACGTTCAAATATCTCCTTGTTTTAGAACAATATATAATGCTAAAAACAGTATATTGATAATTACGTTTTGGGAGCGAGCTGAAGTATTTCACTGTTAATGCCAGGGCCGGCGTAATCATTAGACCAAGTAGATGGTTGCCTAGAGAGCCGGAAGTGGGGGGGTGGGGGGGGGAGTAGGAAACTCAGTGCTCCCTGCAGTGAAACAGCTGACGTATTCATAGTAGGATGGTAGGCGGTATATTGAGTGAGAGAGAGGTTTGGGACACAGTGCAGCAAGTGAGAGGTTCGGGATGTGGTGTAGCGAGTGAGAGGCTCAGAATGCAGTGCAGCAAGTGAGAGAGAGGGGCTTGGGACACGGTGCAGCAAGTGAGAGACTCAGGAAGTGATGCAGTGAGTGAGAGGCTCAGAATGCAGTGCAGCAAGTAAGAGAGAGGGGCTTGGGACACGGTGCAGCAAGTGAGAGACTCAGGAAGTGATGCAGTGAGAGAGAGGTTTGGGACATGGTGCAGCAAGTGAGAGGCTCGGGATGTGGTGTAGAGAGTGAGAGGCTCAGAATGCAGTGCAGCAAGTAAGAGAGAGGGGCTTGGGACACGGTGCAGCAAGTGAGAGACTCAGGAAGTGATGCAGTGAGAGAGAGGTTTGGGACACGGTGCAGCAAGTGAGAGGCTCGGGATGTCAGTGAGTGAGAGGCTTGGGACATGGTGCAGCGAGTAGTGCAGCACCATGCAGTGCAGCAAGTGAGAGGTTTGGGATGCAGTGCAGTGAGTGAGAGGCTTGGGATGTGGTGCAGTGAGTGAGAGGCTCGGGACATGGTGCAGCGAGTGAAAGAGAGGCTCAGACTGCAGTGCAGCCAGTGAGAGGTTTGGGATGCAGTGCAGCGAGTGAGAGGTTTGGGATGTAGTGCAGCAAGTGAGAGGCTTGGGATGTGATGCAGTGAGTGAGAGGCTTGGGACATGGTGCAGTGAGTGAAAGAGAGGCTCGGAATACAGTGCAGCAAGTGAGAGGCTCGGGATGTGGTGCAGTGAATGAGAGAAAGGTCTGGGACACGGTACAACAAATGAGAGGCTCAGAACGTGGCACAGCGAGTGAGAGAGAAGCTCAGAATGCTTCTCAGTGAGAGAGAGAGGCTTGGGACACGGTGCAGCGAGTGAGAGGCTCAGAACATGGCACAGCGAGTGAGAGAGAAGCTCAGAATGCTTCTCAGTGAGAGAGAGGCTTGGGACAGCGAGTGAAAGAGAAGCTCAGAACGTGGCACAGCGAGTGAGAGAGAAGCTCGGAATGCTTTGCAGTGAGTGAGAGAGGCTTGGGACAGGGTGCAGCGAGTGAGAGGCTCAGGACATGGTGCAACAAGTGAGAGAGAGACTCAGGACACAGTGCAGCGAGTGAGAGAGAGGCTCAGGGTGTGGCACAGCGAGTGAGAGAGAAGCTCAGAATGCTTCTCAGTGAGAGAGAGGCTTGGGACAGCGAGTGAAAGAGAAGCTCAGAACGTGGCACAGCGAGTGAGAGAGAAGCTCGGAATGCATTGCAGTGAGTGAGAGAGGCTTGGGACGGGGTGCAGCGAGTGAGAGGCTCAGGACATGGTGCAACGAGTGAGAGACAGACTCGGGACACAGTGCAGTGAATGAGAGAGAGGCTCAGGATGTGGCACATCGAGTGAGAGAGAAGCTCAGAATGCTTCTCAGTGAGTGAGAGAGGCTTGGGACAGGGTGCAGTGAGTGAGAGGCTCAGGACATGGTGCAATGAGTGAGAGGACACAGTGCAGCGAGTGAGAGAGAAGCTCGGAATGCATTGTAGTGAGTGAGAGAGGCTTGGGATGCAGTGCAGTGAGTGAGAGGCTCGGGATGTGGTGCAGTGAGTGAGAGAGAGAGACTCGGGACACAGTGCAGCGAATGAGAGAGAGGCTCAGGATGTGGCACAGTGAGTGAGAGAGAAGCTCAGAATGCTTCTCAGCGAGTGAGAGAGGCTTGGGATGCAGTGCAGCGAGTGAGAGGCTCGGGACAGGGTGCAGTGAATGAGAGAGAGGCTCGGGACGTGGTGGAGAAGGAGAGAGGGAGGGAGAGAGAGAGAATGAGAGCGAGATCATCGATGTCTAGATATCAATTGTGGGGGAGCGGGGCAGTCTGTATGGTCTGCCTAGGGTGCCTCATACCCTTCCACCTGCCCTGGTTAATGCTGGAGTAATGAGTTTTCTTTCCGTTAGTGGGTATATCCTGGCTAAGAATGCCCATCCTTCCTGGCCCACTCAGCACATTAGAACACGACCTTTCCATGCTGGCATTCCACATACCCCTTTGGTTTAGGACTTTCTGCATTATACCTGTCTGTGGGACAGTTGCTCTTTGAGACTCAAGCGCCCAAGCTCTGGAGACGTCAAAGTCATCTGCGCTTGCTCCAGAGCCGTCTGCAGTGTCTTCACCTCAACTTCAAACTTTTTCATATCCTGGAATATCAATGTCAGATCTTACAATGAAATACATTCTCAGCATTAGGGATGTGCCATGCAGAGCCTTGCCTGATGACGTTCCATACTATTTTCTTTTTTTTTTGGCAGTAGTTCCTTCTTTTTCTTCTGTTTAATCGGAACCAGGGCTGGCACAATAAGCCTTTGTTTGCAAGTCCCAAAGGACTTCTCCTCTGTTTTAATTTACCCTCCCCTCCCACACTACCGTAGTCATGGCTCCAGCCAAGCATCGGGACTCTTTCCAGAGCACCGTATCAGCAGCTCTATTAACCACGGCTCTCTAACCTCCCCGAGGCTGTGAATGCTGCCTCTGTAACATCCTCACTCCTAGCCGAGCTAAGATGCAGGAGGCCCAAATACAGGGATCTAACTGGGAACCTTCTCAGTCACAGGGCACAGGACCTCCAGGGAGCCAGCCCAGTGTTTAGGTTCAGTGAGATTTGGGGTTTAAGAGCCTGATGTTCAAAGCAATTCATGCAAATGAATCCCTGTTTCAGGTGCACAAGAGCAGCTATAGGCCAGTGAGTCCCCACGCACAATTACACCCTGCTTGGCGCGGATGTAACGTTGTGGATGGACAATTCCGTGTGGACCCAGCCACTTATGCACATAACTTGGCTTTGAAAATCCTGCAGACTTCACTGCTATTGCCATGAGTTATAAAATTACCTCTTTCAGTGGCTGAATTTCATTCACAAATATTTAATTAAAAACAGGATAAATTGGGCACCGTACTTCACCAGCTCAAAGAATCAAGTATGTTCAGACAGCAGAACTGCCATCATCTCAAGGGAAGGCACACACACACACAGAACGAGTCTTGACAGGCCCTTCTGCTACCGCACCAGAAAACAGAGGAGGAAAAAGGAACCATGCACACGTTGTACACTTTGGAAGAAAGAAACCACCCTGAGAGTTAGTCTAAACGTAAGCCACTATGAGGCCGATATTCAGCTGATGATTCACAGCTGAACGAACAGGCCAGACAGATAAACTTATCCGGCTAACTTGGTCAAGATATTCAGTGGAGTGGCAATGTCACTGAACACGCTCAGCTATCTTATAGTTAGCTGAATATTTACCTGGCTAACTACAGGACAACCAAAGAGCTATCCTAAACTTACCCGGCTGAATATCGGCATTTATCTGCCTAAGTTAGCCACTTAAGTAGCTCTGCCCTGGAATGCCCTCACCCCACCCCTCACTTATTTGGCTAACTGTTTAGGCCAGTGGCCAGCTAAGTAGCGGCCACTGAGCACAGCCAAATATTCAGGCAGAGCCACTTATCCGGCTAAGTTAGGACATAACCAGCTAAATGGTGCTGAATGTCGGCCTCTGTGTATTACAGAACAAGTTATAGTTCACGCAGATGATTTCTGTTCTTGCAATGTACCTTGATTGATGTAATTGGTATCCTGAACAGACTGTGAGGAGGAATTATTAATACATAAGGACCTGATGCATTAAAAGGCTTGTTCACATTTGATGTCTATAGGAAAAATGCTTAGTACATAGGGCCCGTAGATAATAACTATTAGAAAAAATGATTCTGGTGGCTGGCTGGGTTCTTCCTGAACTAGTAAACTGGTGCAAATTTCTAAAGAAAAGGTAACCTCACAAATAGCATGTACAGGTCTGACAAAACTTTCAAAAGAGAATATTTCTCTTTAAAAATTGGCATAAAATCTGGGGGTAAAAAGTACCTGGGCAATTTGCCCTCAAAATGTCCAATAACAGAGAACTCCACCACTTCCTAAGATAAATTCCAGGGCTTGGCAATCCTGAAAGCTGGAGAGGTCTACGCTCAGAGGCTTTATCTGGCTAATTTCTGGAGTCAGCCGAACAAAAGCTTATGTTTGAATATTTCCGGCCTCTCAGCATTTAAATTTTGTCTGGGTAAGTCATTAGCCACACAAACTTTAACCAGATTCATTAGAGGTGGTGCAGGGGCTACTCCAGGGGTGTAGCTAATATTTTCCTAGCCAGCATGAATATTAAGTAGAAGCTGGATAAATTTATCTAACTCTGGTTGGAAAAATCTAATTATTACACAGACATTAAGTTAGCCAGAAAACTAAGAAAAACAAAATAGCAGCCGAGCACCAGCCAATCCTTCCGCCCATCCCATCCTCTGATTCTTTAAAAAATTGTAGCGCGGGCCGAGCAACCTCACCTTCACCCACACCCACACACTCCTGCCCCACCAGTATCTCGGAAAACTGTAGGGGCTGGATGATGCTAAAAGCCCCTCCCAACATTCCACGCTTTCTAAAGATTGTAGGAGGAGATCCTCATCCCCGAACCTCCAAAAGTGCCCTGAATGCAGAGCACAAGGAATGGCTGGGCCCCTGTACAGCAGCACTCGGCATTCATTTATTCGCTTCACTCCGGGGTATAAACACCCGATCCCCGTTCAGAACCCGGCACCGGATGGGGATTAGCTGCGAGCGCCCAACGAGGACGAGCCCCATCGCTGACTGAATTCTGAATGGGGAACGCTCTTCAGGGATCGGGGTGAAGGGAATCCATTCATGCTAAGTCTCAGCTGCAGCGCTTCTCGGTATTCAGCCGAGTAGGAGGAGTCAGCCTCACCTTCGTCTGCTCCGCTTTGGGGGCGCTTTTGGGGATTCGGAGGTGGGGATTTTTTGTCTACATTTATTTTTTTAAGAAAAGGGGGATGGTGGGGAGGGAAGGAGGACAAATCAGTACCACTCTGCCCCTACAATTTTTTAAGACAGTGGGGGGGGGAGGGGGGCAGTGAGGAGGTACTGACCACTGCTCGGTTCGGGTGAGGTTTTTATTTTTTTGTCATTAATAAGTGGGAAGCCTGCCCAGCAGAACTCTGCAGTACCAGGTGCAAAGTGTGACACCAGCTGACCGCCGCCTTGGGAGGGCGGTTAAAAAATACCTTGGCAGCATCGTGAAGGCTCTGCAGGCGCAGTTTGAGAACCTGCTGTAACTCTTCGGTCTGCCGCCCCAGTTCGGCCACTTGCTGACACATTCCTTCTGTAGAGTACACGCTGGTCAGGTAGTCGATCTTCTCATTCATGGCTTCCAGATCGCTGTGGATTTCTCCAGATTCTTCCAGCATAGCCTGTAGGAATGACAACATCTCCAGTTCTCTTGCAACACAAACCGGCAGTGCTACGACCCTGCAAATTTTAGATTCCTCTACCCATCATTTAATCTATGCACTTATTGTGACAAAGTTTCCTCTGGATAGTTGCAAAACCTGCAGAACCTTTTCCCCAGAAAATCTGCACCAGTTTTCAAAGGCAAAGTGCAAGGTGTACTTTCCCTTTGAAAACTCCAACCCACTCCTGTGCCCACTTACTTTTCCAGCTGGTGATTTCCACTCACCCTATTACCCTGGCAAATAGTCATTTATTTGTGTAAATGGCTTTCCCTGTACGTACCCAGATCAGACACCTGGTTTTACCTCCCCTCCAGCAGATGGAGACAGAGAAGTTTTTCAAAACAAACCCTGGCATA
The DNA here is from genome assembly GCF_901001135.1 of Rhinatrema bivittatum. Taxonomy (NCBI): domain Eukaryota; kingdom Metazoa; phylum Chordata; class Amphibia; order Gymnophiona; family Rhinatrematidae; genus Rhinatrema; species Rhinatrema bivittatum. The sequence continues at coordinate 572,036,231 of NC_042617.1, forward strand.
TATACCAAGGTGCCACCCGCAGTCCCTCAGTCTTACTCTGTCTCCAGCAGATGGCGGAGGTGCAAAACCCACAGTCTCTTCTGATGCCCTGATTGAAACAAGTTGGTAGTGTAGGATTGTAGTCAGGGTTTAGATTGGCAATTTGGTGAGCTATCTCTTTAAGTTAAAAAAAAAAAAAAAAAGGGACAGAGAGCAAGTCCCTTGTCAGCAGTTCTGTGAGCCTCCCAGGGGGTTGCAAGGTCCTGAGGGGACCATCCCTCATGCTCGAGGTCACTGCTAAGGGTCGAAGACCCTGCACTCACTTGTCAGCAGCGTCGGGGTGATACGGGGGAGCCCGGCTCACTCACCCCCACAGGAGCAGGACCTGTATCCAGAAACGAGGACAGCGAACGGCTAGTTTAGTTTTTGTGTTGTGCGCGCCGGCTCTCCGAGACTTTGGCTGGGTTCACCGGGGGTTCGAGTGACCGACCTTTCACTTTTTTTCTTTATCTTTTCGCCGTTCTCAAGTGTTTCGCGGGCCTCCGATGCCTCGGGGCTCCTCATGCCGCGCGTGCGGCTCGGCGTGCGCGAGCCTCTCGCGGGAAGGCCTCTGCTCGATTTGTGTGCAGGGAGGCGAGGGACCCTCCGTTTCAGTTCGGGGGGGAGGGGGGGGGCGGAGTCGGGCTCCGCGTTCGCCGGCGCGTGTAGGGCCGAGTGCAGAGTCGGCAGGGGACCCGTTTCCGCTGAGCGCGGGAACGGAGGCCATTTTGGGCACCTTTAGAGCAGCCATGCGGGTAGCAATGGGGATGGGGACTTTACCCCCCTCGCTCTCCCCGCAGCAAATACCTGCCGGGAGGGGGGGGCGCTCCTGCGGGGGCATCTTCTCCTTTGCATGAGGATAACCCTGCAGGGGCTGCTGATTCCTCTTCGCAGTCTTCGTTCTCCTCAGAGTTTGTTTTGCTCATGCACAAAGTTTTTAAAGCAAAAAAAGGCAGGGAGGAAGCTGGAAGCTGGGAGGTTTGTACTGCAGCCGCAGACCCGGAGGACGCGAGAAAGAGATAGGTCTCGGGGGGGGGGGGGGGGGGCTCTGACCCACCTAAGGCTAAGAGGTGCTTAACGTCCGTGCCAGCAGGGACGGTCACAGGCTCTACATCTCAGGACGAGCCAGATCCGCCGGTGAGGCCCCTGAGGGGTGGGGCTGGTGCGGACGCAGATCCGCAGCAAGGAACCAGCAAAGGATCTCAGGCGACGGAAGGGGACGATCCAAAGGGGGTTCGTATATATTTTTAATCGGGTAGTGCAGGGGAAAACAGACGTCTCTGCTGGCAGCACCGGGGAATAAGCGTCCCGGTAGAGAGAAGGCTGTGCAGGGGGAAGTGACTGGCACCACCAGTATCACAGAACCAAAAGTATATCAGAGCAGACTGCACTTTAAGATAATCTCACATCAAACGAAAAGTGCAGGGAGAGGGTCAATCCTGACAAAAGACTCCAAATGGATTTCAAAGTTGATAAAGATTTTTATTCATTTATGAGGCAACTCCACTGATTCAAATCCCAAGCAATGCTTTACGGCGTCCCCCCGACACGGTCCCGTGTTTCGCCTAGGGCTGCATCGGGAGGGTAACACCAACAGGGTTTCTCAATAGGAAGGCTAAAACAAATTGAACAAAATGTCAGGATGCTATATAGGACTTACGCCGATTAAAAATACAAACAATAATCATTCACCATAACTCTTACCTGACAGCTTGGTTTTCTGACTTCTGACAGGGAGCGCACTAACCCTAGACGCTGTCAGGTATTTCAAGGATAGCGGTGGCGCCAAAATCACAGGTGAACCAATGACGTTTACCCAGTGCAAACAAATCTCATAACCTCGCTGACCTCAAGTTCAGTGTCATTGAAGTGTTCCCACGTCCTACTCGAGGGGGCTGCTATGCAGAACAGCTAGGACGCATTGAACAGCGGTGGATATTTACCTTCCATTCAGTAACCCCCAAGGGACTTAACCGGGAGATAGAATGGTTTCTATTCACATAAGATCTCTCACAGTAAGCACTGGTCACATACCATGCTGCTAGGGCACCTCACAGGAACGGGAACCAATGAACGGGGATCATTTTCCCACGTCATTGGTTCACCTGTGATTTTGGCGCCACCGCTATCCTTGAAATACCTGACAGCGTCAGTGTTACCCTCCCGATGCAGCCCTAGGCGAAACACGGGACCGTGTCGGGGGGACGCCGTAAAGCATTGCTTGGGATTTGAATCAGTGGAGTTGCCTCATAAATGAATAAAAATCTTTATCAACTTTGAAATCCATTTGGAGTCTTTTGTCAGGATTGACCCTCTCCCTGCACTTTTCGTTTGATGTGAGACCACCAGTATCACCCCACAGCCGAGGGACACCGGGGATAGGGAGCCTAGGCTATATTAAAACAAGGGGCAAAGCCCCCCCAGGCACCCCCAAGAGCGAGGAGACAGAAACTGTCTCCCGGATGGAGATCAACAGAGTCCAACTTTAACTTTAACTTTTGGTTTTTTTTTAAACGGAACTTGAAAGATAATAAATACTTGCTTGATCCAATAAATTTAGAGAAGAAAAGGAGCCCCAAAGCCGGGGTTAAGCAAAAGAAACAGGGAACCGCAGGGTGAGCTGCCTGGCATCTGCTGGGGCTGCAGGGTAGGCTCTGTCCTGATATAGGATACCCTTTCAGTTTTGGTCTGTCTCCATCTGCTGGACAGGAGGCTCAACCCATGGTCTGGACTGATCCGGGTACGTACAGGGAAATGTTGTAAGAAGCATATATAACAGTTAAATATCAGCTGCAAAGAAAATACCTAGATAAGGTTATAGCAATTCTGGATCCTTATCAGAAAAACCTTATGCATTCCACTGAATGCCTCATGTGTCTGGAAGTAGAGATGTGCATTCGTTTTTGCCGAATTGGACAATTTCAATGAAATTGTCCAATTCGGCATGTTTCAGGGAGCCCGAAAAAGATCGGGATTTTCCCCTTTTTTTGCAAAAATTTGTTTTTCCGATTAGGGCGCGCTAACAAAAACTAACAAAAAGTAACAAAATCTAATGGTTTTTGTTAGCGCGCACTAACTAAAAATCGATTTTTTGCGAAAAAAAGACCCGAACCGAAAAAAACCGACATTTTCCATGGCGGCTGAAAAACGAAGAACAACACAAACACATCTCTATCTAGAAGCCCCCAAACTGTCCTATCTGACTGCTGCCTACATAAGGCACCTTTCATGTACTGACAAGCACAGGTGAGCAAAGCCCATTGTAACTTCTTTTTGCTAGCTGATGCCAACGTGAAGAAGACAGGCACCTTATGAGCCAGGAACTGATCCCGAAGCTGAGAAGCAGAATTCCAAGAGATGTGACAGCGCGCTAGGACCTTGGCCTTCTCAATCCATTTCATAATGAACTCCAACATTTCACCATATTCATCCAAATGGGTTCCAGCCTAGGAAATAAAAAAAAGCAGGAGCTTAACTGAATCCTATACAGGTAAGTTACATTATAAGCAGTTTTAATTAAAAAAAGAAATACAACAAAGTGGGGAGATCTTAACAGGCCATTTGCATGTGCTTTGCCCTCTTCCATTTTGTATGCCAATTACAGTTGACCCGTCTTCAATCCTCAACTTGATTAACATAAATCAGGTTTTCTGAATGTACAGCAAACGAAAAACCCACAATGCACCATAAATGTACTGCAAGGAGGCCCGAGGAGCAGAGAATTCATGAAGAAATACAATCTGGGAAAAAAAAATAAAATGAACTTTGAAATTATGAAAATGCCCAAACCAGTAAAGAATAATAAAGTCAGCAAAAATAGAAAAAGAACTAAAGAAAAGTCTTTGAATCTGAGAAACCATAAAGGACAGATGTCTTAAGAAAGGATCCATCTTTACTGCCCCCCCATAAACCAGACACAGAAGGTTGCAGGTCCCTATCCCTAAGGGCTTACCTGCTGAGGAAATGTCAGCAGCAGCAGGTCGGATACTGCAAAGATCAGAGGCCTATTTCGTGGTGTTAAATGCAGGATGTTTATTGCTATTGTACCTGTTTGAGCTTGGCTGCCCTGTACTCAGCCTGTCTGATAGCCTGCTGGTAGAGGTCCGTCAGTGACCCGGTTCTGTCCATCAGCTGTTTAGCCAGCGGGGCATTCTGCTCGGCAAAGTCCTGGACTTCTACATCCAGTTCCACCAATTTTATATTGCACCTGTCCAAATCTTCATACAGGCCCTGAAAAACAAGGACTTAATTTAACAGAAAATCAGGAAACGTGCGCAGTTTTTCCTCCCTTTTTAACTGTCCGGCAACCCTTCAGTTGTTGTAAATGCTTATTTCAAAGCTGAAAAACGTGTGCAGCCTTTGGAATATAAAAGTACTTCCTGGACTTCACTGCGTTTTGGTGGACAATACCTCTACTTGCCACACCTCTGCCATAATCTTCGCTTTCATCCGATGTGCAGCCAGCTCCTACTGTCTCTGCAGTTTTATTCAGACACACGGGCTGCGTGCTCTGAGGTCCCACTGGTCTGACACTGAGACTACAGGATTTGTTCCTTTACCGATTGTTGGAAATTGCCCGAGCCTCCCTGTGTCCTCTCTTTTGGTAATAAAAGCTGTGTGGCGGGATGGCCAGGTTAAGTTTTAAGTTCTATATAAATTGCAGGGGTTTGTGTTACATGAGCCAAAAGACTTATTCTAGATATTTGTGTGATAGGTTATGGTAATTTTTGAAAGCAAGTCTTCCTCGCTTTGCTGTGAACAAGTCTGATATATTTTACCAGTGGACTTGGGAATTTCAGCCTGGTTCAGGTTTTCCAGACACACTTGAACCAGGCTGAAATTCACACTGAAAGCAATCTTCAAAGGCATTTATTCGCGTAAAACTAGGTTGTATGCATCAAATGGGCTTTAGAAAATTGCTACATTTAAATGCATAACTCCTTTGAAAATGCATTCTATAGGCCTGAATTTTCAAAAGATTTTACATGCGTAAATGGCCTTTTGAAGATTGCTGCGATAATATGTTACATTTACATTTGTATTTTCCTTTGAAAATTAATCTCTATGTTATTTCAGATGCGTGAACAATTCAAAGTTGAGCTAAAACGAATGCAGGTAATTTTCAAAAGGATTTACGTGCATAAAAGTAGCATATATATATATCGAAGCAATTTTCAAAAGCCCATTCATCCACATTAAGTGCACTTAATGCAGGTAAAACCTATTAACAATTCAATAGCATATATTGTAGCAATTTTCAAAGGCTTTCTTTTTTCTTTTAGAAATATTTGATTTCTTTACAATTATGTTTTCTTGCCTGAATGCTTTTCATATTTTTATTAAACAATGTATTCCTTCTGGTTATACACTCGTAAACTCTACCTGGTTAGAGGCACGAGTAAGTGCCATTCTGCAGCTGGCACCAACTCAACAAGAAGAATACCGATTTCTCATCCTAGCAACTAAGAGGTGAATTCAGGCGCCTTATTTATCTAGATGAATATCTAAGAGCCACGAGACGAGAGAAGACAACCCCCTGCCATACCAGAAGGGGGGCTACAAGGGTGGTGACATTTAATTAATTATTCAGCATGAAATAAGACAGAACGTAACCTCATAGCTGGTGATTTGTCTGAATAATTTTTTGGACTCCCTGTAGTTTGCTCTTACTACTTCGGATTTCCAACTCAGATGGAACTAGGGCTGAGATCTGGCAGTGCGAGACTTCGACTACCCCCGGGAATTATTTCCCTTGCTTTCTATCGCACTGACAACCCCCCCAACGTGCCCAGCCATGTTATTGCAGGGATGGTCCCTTGCCAGGGCCCGGGGCCTCCTTCTAGAACCGTGCAATCACGGGCCCTGAATCCGGCCACCCATTATCAAAGTTAAGCAACGCCCTTGACGCCCTTCTTCTGTAGCATCCGTGGCCCCAGCCCGCCTGCGGAGCGGAGGATCTGACTCAGACATCCAACCGGGGACTTTCCACACGACAGGGCACAGCACTTGCCACCTGAGCCTCTGGGCTGACCTTGTCTGAATTACTTTTGTTTTCATAATTTGGTTTAAATTCCAGTCATATTTTCTGATAATACCAGTTAATTAGTTGAACATATAAATAAATGTTATAAACAAAAACAATATATTTTTTTCAATATCACTTTTGTTTTCTTTCTGGCCATAATTCATTTCCCTCACCATGGGATGGACTTGGTCCAATCAATCCTCTCATAAGCAACCACAATGCTCACATTTTCCTTAATGAAGGTCTCTGGAAATACAAATAATTTCAGAAAAATCCGATCCTCTTTGTCTATTAAGGTTGTTCTAGGACTTTTATGCCACTCTGGAGGTTCTAAAATCCAGAACCTCCAGAGTGCATTCTCTGAAATGCTTCCTGTTCCACTTGCAGGTCCCCAGAGGCAGACAGAGCACCAGAGTTTCAATGCATGGATGAGACGATGGTGCAGGGAAGAGGGATTCAGCTTTGTAAGGAACTGGGGAAACTTTTGGGGAAGGGGGAGTCTCTTCCGAAGGGATGGGCTCCTCTTTAATCAGGGTGGAACCAGGCTGCTGGCGCTAACTTTTAAAAATGAGACAGAGCAACTTTTAAATTAGAACAAAGAGGAAAGCCGACAGTCACTCAGCAGTGCATGGTTTGGAGGAATATATTCTTGAAGGATTCTAATGAAACAGGAGAGTTAGGGCATCCCAACAGAGAGGTTCCATTAAAAGCAAACATAGTCCATATGCCTATATGTAAAAAATCACCTGAGCTAAAGATTTCTAAATTATCCCTACCAACTGAAAAGCAGGTTGTTAATACAAACAAAAAACACACTTTGAAATGTCTGTATGCCAATGCCAGAAGTTTAAGAATTAAGATGGAAGAGGTAGAGTGTATAGCAGCAAATGATGAGATTGACATAACTGGCATCACAGAGACCTGGTGGAAGGAGGATAACCAATGGGACAGTGCTATATCAGGGTACAAATTATATCGCAATGATAGGGAGGATCATTTTGGTGGAGGTGTGGCACTTTATGTCCGGGAGGATATAGAGTCCAACAGGAGAAAGATCATATAAGATCAGTAGAATCTATATGGGTAGAAATCCCATGTGTCTTGGGCAAGAGTATAGTGATAGGAGTATACTACCATCCACCTGGACAAAATGATCAGACAGATGATGAAATGCTAAGAGAAATCAGGGAAGCAAATCAATTTGGCAGTGCAGTAATAATGGGAGATTTCAATTACCCCAATATTGACTGGGTAAATGTAACATTGACTGGGTAAATGTAAAAGCTTTCCCAGATCTGGATTAAATTCCCCACTCATCATCAACATAAACACAAAAGTTAGGAACTGTAAAAAAATTAATCCCACTAACTTCACACGCAGTCACACCAAATTTTTATTATACTTCACAACAATATCATATCTGATCATTTTTCTACACACCTATATTTTATATTTTATAATATTATACATATTTATTAATTGATACAGCTGGTTAAAATGCTAATAGTCGTTCTACAATTCCTTCCCTTTCATATCCAAGTTATTTTTCCATGTTTTTTGTAACTTTCTCACATCCAAAATATTGTTATAATATTTGTTAAGTTTCATACTATATTTGTTGTTGTATTGGGAAATGTTCTTTACTTTGGTACTCTCTGTCTTTACTCACATTGTTAATTGTAAACCGGGTTGATGTGATTCCGATCATGAAACTCGGTATAATAAAAATAATAAATAAATAAATAAATAAAATAACATCAGGACTTGCTAGAGACAAACTTCCTAGATGTAACAAATGACTGCTTCATGGAGCAATTGGTTCAGGAACCAGCAAGAGAGGGAGCTATGTTAGATTTAATTCTTAGTGGAACGCAGGATTTGGTGAGAGAGGTAACGGTGGTAGGGCCACTTGGCAACAGTGATCATAACATGATCAAATTTAAACTAATAACTGGAAGGGGGACAATAAGTAAATCTGCAGCTCTAACACTAAACTTTCAAAAAGGAAACTTTGATAAAATGAGGGAAAAAACTTCTAAAATATACTTCATAAAATCAACTAATCTATTGCAGGAACAGACATCCCCTCTGGATATTTCTCAGGTATTCGAATCTTCCAACCCTTATGCTCACGTAGCTTTCTAACACGTTCGTGTTTGCTATTATCCCCTTTGTGTTCTACGGGATCCTCTCACCATAATCTTTTATGTAACCAGCTTGTCAATCCCAGACTTTTTTCAATTATCTCATTGCAACGTACCACTCATGAACTTTATGTAACCAGCATTTCAGCTCAGACTTTCTCTTTTTATCTCATTGCAACTGACCACTAGCGATGCTTTGAATAACCATGACTCTCTATACCTTGTATTATAGTTTCCTGTATTTTGTTATGCAGTATTCTAGAATGATACCCTGTATTATATAATTCCTCGTATTAACATATAGTTATTTTACTTGTACCTCCCTAAGATACCCCGTTTTATATAGTTCTTCGTTTTCACCATATAGATATTTTACTGTTTCCTATTCATATAATTGTTATTGTTCTATGTAAGGGCCATGCCCAAAAGTTCTTAGTTGTAGGTAAACCGATACGATGTGCAAGCAGCTATCGGTATAGAAGAAGCTTTAAATAAATAAATTAAATAAATAAGATGTGATAGAAAGAAAAGGGATGGTTTTGGTTAAATTTGTATTTCCCTCTGATAGGGATACTGTCTTAAGATTGTTCTTTAGAAATAGACTAGAAAAATTTCACGATCATCAAATCGGGATTTTTCTAGACATAACAAGAGCGACACAAATGAGACGGAAGCAGTTTCTAGATATGAAAGCACTTGCTGAACAAGTGGGAGCTCACTTGTTAATTAGATACCCATGCAAATGCCTAGTAAGCCATGAAAACAATAGGTATATATATTTTGAGCCAGAAGATCTGAAATCTTTTTTAGAAGCAAAAAAGATAATGGGGAATAAAGCAAATTGAGACTTTAGTTGTTGATTTAGAATGATGAGAAGCTTACACTTTCACTTTTTGTTTAAATATAACTTCCCTAATAAGCTCCTTATCGTATGTTGGATATCTGTTTTGATTTCATGGTAACTAAGATATCTTTTCTTTTTTCTGTAAGACTAGATGATCGATAATAGTGATGTACTTTTATGACATTGGATATCTGTATTGTTAATGACTGTAAATGTCATGAAATATATATAAATTAATAAAATATAAATACAAAAAAAAATGAGGAAAATAGTTAGGAAAAAACTGAAAGGTGCAGCTTCAAAGGTTAAAAGTGTTCAACAGGCATGGACATTGTTTAAAAATACAATCCTAGAGGTGCAGTCCATATGTATTCCACTCATTAAGAAAGGTGGAAGGAAGGCAAAACGATTACCGTCATGGTTAAAAGGTGAGGTGAAAGAGGCTATTTTAGCCAAAAAAACATCCTTCAAAAATTGGAACAAGGATCCATCTGAAGAAAATAGGATAAAACACAAGCATTGTCAAGTTAAGTGTAAAACATTGATAAGACAGGCAAAGAGAGAATTTGAAATGAAGTTGGCCGTAGAGGCAAAACCTCATAATAAAACTTTTTAAAATATATCCGAAACAAGAAACCTGTGAGGGAGTCAGTTGGACCATTAGATCACCGAGGGGTTAAAGGGGCTCTTAGGGAAGATAAGGCCATTGCAGAAAGACTAAATGAATTCTTTGCTTCCATGTTTACTAATGAGGATGTTGGGGGGATACCAGTTCCAGAGATGGTTTTCAGGGGCAATGAGTCAGACGAACTGAACGAAATCACTGTGAACCTGGAAGATGTAGTAGGCCAGATTGACAAACTAAAGAGTAGCAAATCACCTGGACCGGATGGTATGCATCCTAGGGTACTGAAGGAACTAAAAAATGAAATTTCTGATCTTTTAGTTAAAATTTGTAACCTATCATTAAAATCATCCATTGTACCTGAAGACTGTAGGGTGACCAATGTAACCCCAATATTTAAAAAAGGCTCCAGGGGCGATCTGTGTAACTAAAGACCAGTGAGTCTGTCTTCAGTGCCGGGAAAAATAGTGGAAACTATTCTCAAAATCAAATTCATAGAGCATATAGAAAGATATGGTTTAATGGAACACAGTCAACATGGATTTACCCAAGGGAAGTCTTGCCTAACAAATCTGTTTCATTTTTTTGAAGGGGTTAATAAACATGTGGATAAAGGTGAATCAGTAGATGTAGTGTATTTGGATTTTCAGAAGGTGTTTGACAAAGTCCCTCATGAGAGGCTTCTAAGAAAACTAAAAAGTCATGGGATAGGGGGCGATGTCCTTTCGTGGATTACAAACTGGTTAAAAGACAGGAAACAGAGAGTAGGATTAAATGGTCAACTTTCTCAGTGGAAAGGGCTAATCAGTAGAGTGCCTCAGGGATCTGTACTTGGTCCGGTGCTTTTCAATATATATATATATATAAATGATCTGGAAAGGAATACGACGAGTGAGGTTATCAAATTTGCGGATGATACAAAATTATTCAGAGTAGTTAAATCACAAGCGGATTGTGATACATTTCAGGAGGACCTTGCAAGACTGGAAGATTGGGCATCCAAATGGCAGATGAAATTTAATGTGGACAAGTGGAAGGTGTTGCATATAGGGAAAAATAACCCTTGCTGTAATTACATGATGTTAGGTTCCATATTAGGAGTTACCACCCAGGAAAAAGATCTAGGCATCATAGTGGATAATACTTTAAAATCGTTGGCTCAGTGTGCTGCAGCAGTCAAAAAAGCAAATAGAATGTTAGGTATTATTAGGAAGGGAATGGTGAATAAAACAGAAAATATCATAATGCCTCTATATCGCTCCATGGTGAGACCGCACCTTGAATACTGTGTACAATTCTGGTTGCCGCATCTCAAAAAAGATATAGTTGAGATGGAGAAGGTACAGAGAATGGCAACCAAAATGATAAAGGGGATGGAACAGCTCCCCTATGAGGAAAGGCTGAAGATGTTAGGGTGTTCAGCTTGGAGAAGAGACGGCTGAGGGGGGATATGATAGAGGTGTTTAAAATCATGAGAGGTCTAGAACGGGTAGATGTGAATCGGTTATTTACTCTTTCGGATAATAGAAAGACTAGGGGGCACTCCATGAAGTTAGCATGTGGCACATTTAAAACTAATCGGAGAAAGTTCTTTTTTACTCAACGCACAATTAAACTCTGGAATTTGTTGTCAGAGGATGTGGTTAGTGCAGTTAGTGTAGCTGGGTTCAAAAAAGGTTTGGATAAGTTCTTGGAGGAGAAGTCCATTAACTGCTATTAATCAAGTTTACTAAGGGGTAGATTTAAAAAAATTGCGCACCAGGTGCGAACAAAAGAACGCTGGATTTTATAAGATACGCGCGTAGCCACGCGTATCTTATAAAATCCGGGGTCGGCGTGCGCAAGGGGGTGCACATTTGTGCAACCTGTGTGCGCCGAGCCCACCGCTCGCTGCCTGTTCCCTCCGAGGCCGCTCCGATTTCAGAGCGGCCTCGGAGGGAACTTTCCTTCGCCCTCCCCCCACCTTCCCCTCCCTTCCCCTACCTAACCCACCCCCCGGCCCTATCTAAACCCCCCCTTACCTTTGTTGGCAGATGTACGCCTGCTAAAAGCAGACGTAAATCTGCGCGCGCCAGCGGGCTGCTGGCGCGCCGTCACCCGACCCGGGGGCTGGTCCGGAGGTCTCGACCACGCCTCCGGGCCTGCCCCCGAAATGCCGGGGCCTGCCCCGAAACGCCGCGTCGTTTCGGGAACGCCCCCGACATGCCCTCTCCCCGCCCCTTTTACAAAGCCCCGGGACTTACGCGCATCCCGGGGCTCTGCGCACGCTGGCGGCCTATGCAAAATAGGCACGCCGGCACGCAGGGCTTTTAAAATCCGCCCCTTAGGGAATAGCCACTGCTATTAATTGCATCAGTGGCATGGGATCTTCTTAGTGTTTGGGTAATTGCCAGGTTCTTGTGGCCTGGTTTGGCCTCTGTTGGAAGCAGGATGCTGGGCTTGATGGACCCTTGGTCTGACCCAGCATGGCCATTTCTTATGATCTTATGTTATAGATGAATGATGAACAATCGGAGGATATTGCAGGGCATTGAGGAATAATGGAATAACGTTGATATGACTTCACTACCATTTGTAAGTTTATGGATATGTGGTACTGACATTAATTACTTTTAACAATATGTCGAGAGATGGTACATATGATATATTATTTTGTAGAATTAACACATTGTGAATGGAGATAGAAAATAACGGAGGATCTCTGGTATCGTCATGAGATGAAGTATTGATATAGGAGGTGGTGAAAAGAGTGAGTAATATGGGAGAAGATTTAGTTTATATCTATTTTTTTGTAATTTAGGAAGAAATTTGTAATATAATATCTGTATATGTTATAGGAATTTATCGGACACTTGTGGATAAGGAATTGAAAGTTTGGGACTGCGGGGAATATTTATACCGACATTGGAATGAAGTATGGTGTACGAAGATAATTGAAGAAGATAACCCCTGAAGAAGCCTTGTATGGTGAAACAAGGGTCCTTGTAGGGAAGTGGCGACACCAATATATGTTGAGACTTTAGTCGGGAAGTGGAGACAATATATGTGAAGATTATAGTCACAGATAAAGAATAATAATAATAGAAGAAAACTCGTGTACTGAAAAGAAGAACGCTTATGTACTGGTAGCATGGGGTTTGGCGCAATAATGTATATATAGAGGGGTGGTATGAATTTTAATGTGTCCTGTGAAGGGATAAGAAGGGTGAATGTGGATGGATGAATGTGATGAGAATTTTTAGGGGTACTAGTCAATATCAGTGCAATAGGGAGTCTTTTTGCACAAATTACGTGTCCAAATAATATGGAATTAATAATGTGTTATTATGCATTGAAATGTTGAATTGTTTAATACTATTTTAGTGATTGAATAAATAAAGATTGTAGATCTGATATGTATAATATTGAATACTTGAAAATAGAAAATAATTACCCTTATGTAAGTATAAGGGTGGGTAATAGCCTCCTTTGTTTGTTATCATTTTGTTTAAATGCCAGATCAATAACTTTCTGAAAACATATGTTTCTAGCAACAGATCCCGGATGTTAGAGTTAGCAGAGCCTTGCACGTCATAGCACAGAATTGTTTGCATAAGCGATCTAACGCTTACCGAGTAACCCGGAGAGAAATCAGCTCGCTGATTCAATAGCAGTGTGCCATTAATCCCAGGCACTTTAACATGGTATTTCTTCTAGCAATGCATTTCTTTCCAACAAAACTAGGATAACAAACCAACGCTTCTTGTGTGGATTTCTAAGGTTAGCTCTTACCTTTTGGTCCTTTTTAGCTTGAACCACATTTTTCGTCTTTTCTTTCAGTTTTGATAAGATGGTTTCCAGTTCTTCAGCTATCCCCTGAATTTTTTCTTTAAACTCTTGGTTCAGTGCTATGCTCTGTTGCGCTTCCTTCTCTTTTGCCTTAATCTGATATATAAACAAAAGACAGCAAAATGCCTGAGGCTGCCACTGAGTGTACAGGGACTAAATGTCTATATTTAAATGCTTTTTAATTACCAGTCATCATCCAACGAAGCAACAGAAACTGGAAAAAAAAAACTTGATAATGCAGATTTCAATCTTTTTTTGTTTTCTAGAACACCCTACCTAAATTCCTGAGAACCCAACATGACCTAAAAACATTCAAAAAGGACCTGAAAACACTAATGTTCCGCAAATTCCTCACTGACTTTCAGACGTCTGATCATCCCAACACTCAACTGAACTCTCAATTGTAAACCTCTTAATTCACTCTCTTCACCCTGAACCTGCATACCTTCCCCATCCAACCTAATAATGTTCTCTGGACTTGATGTGCTTATTTCTGATATTGTTCAAATGGTTTTTACTGTTGCTCAACTGCTAGGAATATGTTTAACGTTCACATTGCTTTTCTGTTATACAACTGATAAGAAAAATGTATACTTTTGTAAACCGCTGTGATGGCTCAACCGAATAACGGTATATAAAACTCAACAAATAAATAAATAATCAAATAGAATGATACCTGTTCACAGATGGCTCCAAGGACTAGCGTTACTTCTGCTAACTGGAGAGATAGTTCAGAAGGTAAAATGGTATAAAGCTCTAGGTACTTATTTTGCTGCTGTTCAGATATTTTTTCAATTTTCTGACGGTGAGAGATTGCTTCAGTGTGAAGAGCCTATGGAACAGAAGAAACATTATTTAAAAGGTTTAACCCAAAGGTTGGCGCTAATTTCTGCCGTCACTGGGAAAGTGCACAGAAAAGCAGTAAAAACCCGTGGCTGTCAGCTGGTTTGAGAACCGACGCCGGCAAAATTGAGCGTCGGCTGTCAAACTCGCTGACAGCCGCTGCTCCTGTCCAAAAAGAGGCGCTAGGGACGCACTAGTGTCCCTAGCGCCTCTTTTTACCGCAGGCCTTCATTTAAATACTGAATCGCGCGCACAGGAGAGTGATTCACTATTAAAAACCTATCTCTCGTGCAACATTTAAATTTTGACCCACACCTAAGTGCTCTCCTCAAAAGATTTCTTTCAAATTCTCAGTTTTTGATCAATTCAAATCTCAAAAACATTTAAATGCTTATCTCAGTTCTTTACGCTGTTCATTCAGTTCACAGTGCCGCTGTTACATACACACTCCCATGCACGAGAGATAGGTTTTTAATAGTGAATCACGTGATGGGGGTTTTAAAATAAGAAACTGGGAAAGAGTAAATGAGGTGACTCTGTGTGCCATATACACGATACTGGTTGTAGCCCTGTAAGGGCAAGAGCCAGGCGACTGTGAAGGCACAATCATTCTGATACAATTTCCCAAAAAAATATTTGTGTGTTAGCAAGGGTAAAATATAATTCCTCCTTTTTGGAGCAGTGTTTTGAGTTATAGAATTAATAAGGAGGATTTTTGAAGCCTTATACTAGAGGTTTTTTGTGATACATAGTAAACTTACATATCAGTCTCTACTGACATTCTTTATCCTTCTCTCCCTCTCTCTTCTGAACCAACTGAACCAACTTGTGCAGTCAGTGACATGCCTATAGTGGATCAATCAGCATACAATGCAATAAATCTATCATGTGTTGTGCAAATTATCTATGTGATGCAGGAGCAGGGAAATTAGCTTAACCACACCCTCTTTTTTTTTTTTATCACAGGTGCTATTTCCGCTATATTTATAGCATTTTGATGAATCTAGGTCCAAGTTTGAACTTGTTTTCATTCTGACTAGTTTTTTAGGGTTATAAACACTACAAACACAGTACTCGTAAATATGATTGTGGATACCAATAAACAGGAATACCTTCAGTTCTTCTAGCTGGGCATCTATTTCTACTGTGGGATTCAGAAAATACTCTTTGGTTTCTTGAATCCAAGACATTACTGCATGAATCTCCTTCTCCACTTCTTCCCGTTCTTTCAGTTCCTGCTCCAGCGACTTCTTACTTCTCCTCACCTTTTGGTGCATGCTTGAAAAGAACACAAGGAGGTGAAATGATTGCATGGCACTACATTCCAGAAGTTACACAGTTTCATAGACTGAAAGAAAATAAGAAGGCCATTAAGCTCAACCTTTTTCTAAAAGCCTATCAGCATGCCCTACATAGACATCCAGGGAACGGTGAAAAAGCTCTGCATGTCTGACGTCAATTCTGCCTCAGTGAACAAAATGTCTTCTTGACCCAAACTACGGTAATGGAATTCAAATTGCTGGAAATGATTGTTGTACCCTACTACTACTACTACTTAACATTTCCATAGTGCTACACGGCATACGCAGTGCTGCGCAAACATACAAAAAGTCAGTCCCTGCTCAACAGAGATTACAATCTAATAAGTCAAACATACAAGAGACTTGGGAAATTTCATAAAGCACCACTGCATGGTTATATCATCCCACCCACACATTCATAGCTCCTATAAACATTTTAATTTTTTTTAAATTGATGTAAGGGTACATTTTCAGTAGTGTTCCTAAATTAAAATTTACCCCATGTACCTTTAAGCCCACGCAAACCAAGCTGATAGTCAAATAAAGCACCCGCATAATATGGGTTTGCATATTGGACTATTGTGCGGATTAAACGTATGTGTATCACTGGAGCTGCTTTAAATGACAGTGTACAGAACGTGGGTTACCAGCATGCCAGTGACACATGGACATTTCGAAATGTAAATGTTTGCAGGTAGTTTCCAATCACATTCCTGAAACACCACCGTGTAAGTCTCCTTGAAATGCAGCCAAAAGTAAGTGCAATGTGGGAGTAAAAACATACATTTCGGTGGCTGAAAATCCACTTATGTAAATTCAGCAAATCCACCCATGTAGCTCCCTATTTTGAGCACAATTTTCAAAGCCATTTACTTGGGTAAACAGTGATTTATGCACATAAACCAGATTTAAGCACAAGCAAAATACGCAATTGCTTAGGATGCAAAATTTTGAAGGCGCTAAACACCCAGGCCGAAGAGGAGTGCAGCTGTGCCAAGGAGGAGCCTACTTTAGCAATCCTCCTCACAGAGTCACTGCCATGACATGCTGGGTCTCCAGGACTGGATGTAGAGGGACTAGGGATGTGCAGAGGGACGCCATACATTGCATTCGGGATTCAAATTCGTCGGGGAGCAGATACGTTGTATTCGGCCGTATGGCGCCTCGATGTGTTAATACGGCGATTTCTATTCATGTCCCAGCTAAAATTAAAATTAAATACAACCCCCACCCTCCTGACCCCCCCAAGACTTACCAAAACTCCCTGGTGGTCCAGCGGGGGGTCCGGGAGCCATCCCCTGCACTCTTACATCCTCGGTGCCGGTTTCATCATGGCGCCAATAGCCTTTGACCTACTATGTCACAGGGGCTACCGGTGCCATTGGTCAGCCCCTGTCACATGGCCATTGGCGCCATCTTGTGCTCCTACCATGTGACAGGAGCTGACCAATGGTATCGGTAGCCCCTGTGACATAGTATGGGCAAAGGCTATTGGCACCATTTTGATTACTGGCACCGATGGCCCGAGGACAGGAGATCGCTCCGGGACCCCCGTTGGACCCCCAGGACAGACAGAGGTTGAGGACCGGTGATGGCAATGGAACAGGGACAAGATGAAGATATTTGGAGACTTGGACGAGGTGAAGACACTAGGCAAGTGGATGAGGCAAAGACAGGGCTGTGGTTCAGGATGAAGAGAGGATCCAGGCGGCTCTCGTAGCAGGGTCCAGCTGGAGGAGGCTTCAGTGACCCAGCGTGGCGATGCCCTGGAAGGTCATCTGGAAGAAGATTCCACTGGGGGAGGCTAGGGCTGGCCCCCGGAACCTGGGACATCCGAACAGAGGAGCCGAAGGGCACTAGGTGGACGAGGCGGAGATACTTGAAGACATGGATGAGATAAAGACTCTTGGTGAGTGGATAGATGAAAGCAAAGTTAAAACTCAGGATGAGAGAGGAATCCGGGCAAAACACGAAGCAGGATCTGGCCAAGGCAGGGTTTTCAGTGACCTGGTGTGGCCGACGCCCTGAAATGTGATCTGGAAGCAGAAATCGGCAGGAGAGTTAGGAGTCAAATCCAGAACCAGGAACATCTGAGGACAAGGGCATCTAAAGAGAGGAGCCGGAAGAAATAGGACATTTGGAGATGGGACATCTGAAGACAAGGACATCAGGGACATCTGAAGACGAGGACGTGGGATCCGATGAGAGACCAGGAACCATGGATGAAGACAAGGGATCCAGCGAGAGACCAGGAAGCACAGATGAAGATGGAGACAAGGGAATTCTCATGTCGAACAGAGTGCCTTGAAGAAGTGAAGATGGATCACGGAAGTCTCCTGGATCGATGAGCTGGAACAACAGAGAAACCAGGAGCAGATTAGCTCCTTGCAAAGGCGCCGAAGGGCTGGTGAAGGGCCCTCTTATAGGGCTGAAGAGGAGACGCCCGGATGACGTAATCAGGTGGGGCCGCAGGGCTTTTCCCGCCGCAGGCCCTTTAAATAGGCGAGATACGGCCGCACACCTAGAGGGGTGGGACCAGGGATAGTGACGGCGGCATCCACGCTGCGAAGATCAACCAGGAGCGGCACTAGGCCCTGAAGCCAGGTCCTGGCTTTGGCAGCAGCTTCCTGCTGCAGGAGCAAGAGCGCCAGCAGTGGTCTCCGGGCTGCACAGGGGGAACGACAGCGCGGCCTCCAGGCCATGTGAAGGCACGGCAGCGGCTCCCTGCCACCGCATAGAGGGAGGATGACGTCGGCGGCCTCCAGGCCGTGGAGGCAGGACAATGACGACGGCTCCAACCACCGCAGATCACAGGCGGCAGCCTCCAGGCCTCAGGAGGCGGTGTAGGGGACGGGCTGGCGGCGGAGGTAAGAGGCTGCTCGCGGCTAGGCCCACGAGCAGCAACGCAACATTGACACTCCTCTTACCACTTCTGAAGAAACATCTGTCACATTCCCTGATAAAAATGGCTTCTCCTACCCCAGATAATGCCTAAATTAAATGGATGGCCCTTGAATATGAAACAAACCACTGCCATTGTATTGTGTATGTTGTGCAAGTTGCACTAGTGTTTATTATCTAGACTCAATAAACAGTTGTATTTTGATTGATCCGTGTCTCTGTTTCTTTAACATATGGGGGGGAGGGGATCATCCATTATCTAGAACAGCCTTTTCCCATCCCCTTTTGGCTAAAAAGTGCTCCATATTCTATTTTGTGTGTATGTGTGTGTGTGTACATAAATATAGATATATTTGCACTGTGTCTGATTTGCAAGGCAAGACACATTCAAAGCCATATATTTCTGTTTCTGATACAGTGTCCTTAATGTGACAAAATATCACTAGAATCATGCACGCGTTAATCATCATGAACTGCATAATAAAATACGTTTCCTGGACTTAACTGAAATGCAATTTGAACTTCATATTTCAGTGAAGAAATACAATGAATAACTTAAACAAAGCATGCATGTTGTTCTATCTTCCAAAGATTGTCTCGGCCAGTTTACGGTGTTAAAAATGAGGCTTCCGAGTAACAAGATGAAGGATTGCCGAAAAATGTTCAAGCAGAAACTTAAGACGTGGCTGTTCACAAAAGCTTACACCTAACACCACCTAGCCTACCCCCTCTGCTCTCGACCTTCTCAGCCCCGACTTCCCCCCTAAAGCCTTCTACTAACCTCACCCAGACATACACCTTACACCTCCCAGCCTACCCCCCTCGACCCTCTCACACCTAATTTTCCCCCCTAAAAGCCTTTTACTAACTTCTCCCAGGCATTCCCAGGCCTATACAATACAATCATTCTTTTCTTTCCCTGTAGTGCAACGGATATCCTACCTGCACCGTATTCAACGCATAGTTGAAGCATTCTTACTAGTCCTGTACTGCAGTCTATATAGTATCTATAATGTATATAATGTCCAGCTGTAATGTATATAATGTCCTACTGTAAAGTATTTAGTTCACTACACATCCTGTTGTTGTTTATGATGTGTTGGTTTATCCTCGCCTGTTTTATGTCAAACGCATCCTTTGCGTAAGTTACTGCTTTACTGTAAACCGATGTGATATCTTTGATGAATGTCGGTATATAAAACCCATAAATAAATAAATACAGGAGGCGGTAATGTGCCTTTAAATGCTCTGCCACCTTACTTTGTGCACCTGTCTTGCATCGCCTTCATTTCCTGCACGATGGGTAGCTGCTCCTGAGAAGCTGACCCCACGTCAACGTCCTGGAGCACGCTGCCTAGCGCGTGGCGCCTCAGGAGGGTGAGAACCGCCTGCTGCCGCTCCACCTCTTGGACAAACGCGTCATGGTACTGCAGAAGCTCAGCCAGCTCGGCCTTGGAGGCCTTCTCAACTGAGCTCTCCGGCAAACGGTCTTGCAGCTGATCTATTGCTAGGGTGGCTTGCTCAATCTGTGGAAATCAATATTTGAAACCAAAATTTAGAGACAGACACCTGTACATTGAGAGTAACTCTGCGGAGAACAAATATATACAAAGAGGAATACAAAAAAAACGTATGCTTATAGTGCCCTAGCTGGGTGTGATGGATTATACGTAGCCCACAACAGAAACGGACACAGAGAATCAAGAGCGGCAGGCGGCCAGGGAGGAAAGGCAATCACATGGCTCAAGAACAGAAGGCAAACTCATATAAAATCAGGCACGACAGAAGAGAGACAAAAGGGTTCCCTGGGCCGAGCTCAGTAAAGGAAAGAGACTGGTTGCCACCTAAAGAAGTCACTCTTCCTGATGACTAGAAAAGAACAGAGGGAGTTAAACATGGGGGCCTCCATGCTGGTGAAAGCACTGCAGAGAAAGCTCGTGAACCTTTCAGTGGGAAGAAGTGGAGGAAGGGAGATAGAGAACAGATCACAGTAAGCCCCCAGGAACAGTTGGGTGAACAAAGATAAACGATTCTTTTTTTTCACTGAAGGGGGCGCTGTGGCTGCTGGGCAGGGACAAACCCAATCGACCTTATACCACAGTTTCTTATTCTAGAACATTATTTCCTCTGAAAATTTACTTCTTGTACATTTTTTATACCTTTTGATGTATTTAAATTTCTCTCTTCTTCTCTAGGGTATACCTACTTAGCTCTTTATGTCTCATCTAATAGGGCTTTTGGTGCTTCTCTCTAGACCGCGGCCACCTTTTCTGTATGCTTTGGGAGACCCTCCAGAATGGGATGCAATATTCTGGCTGAGATCTCACCAATGACCTAAACATTATTACCTCCTTTTTTTTACACCGGTTACACTTCGTCCTGTGCAACCTAGAATCCCTCTGCTTCTGATCTCTGCCTTATCACACGGCTTTGCTACTTTGAGATCATCAGAGGGATAATCATCCTGAGGTCCCTCTCCTGGTTGGTGCACATCATATCTCGCCCTCCATCATGTACTGTTCTCTCAGATTTCTGTAGCCTAAATGCATGATTCTGCACCTTTTTGCATTGAATCTAAACTGCCAAGCCCTCGACCACTCCATAAGCATTTTTTGATCAGATCTCACTCAGTCTATTCCTTCAGTGGTGTCCACTCTACTGCAGATCTTCATGTCATCTGCAAAAAAGCAAACTTTTTATTCTAACCCCTCTGCAAGAGTTTTCACAAATATATTGAACGGAACAAACCCCAGGTCAGATTCCTTAGGCACTCCACTCATCGCCCTCCACTAATGCAAAACAAATGACAAATCGAACACTCAATAAAGAGTAAAATAAAATTACATAGCTGTACTCATAGAACTCAGTGGAATTCCAGTTAAAACTAAATAAAACAGCAACAACTTGGCAGAATACAGCATTTGCCTGCTTCAGTTAAAAGCCAAGCCTTAGAGGTATTTTTTTCTAGAAATCCGCTAATCTCAAATTAGCCTTATTTCCCTTGGAGTGGGATTCTAGAGGGTGGGGCCAAAACACGAAAAGGGATTTCCATAGGCCGAGTCATTAGTGAAATGCGTCTGGTCCCACAACACATGCACTAACAATCCTGCTGCACCTTTTTATTGAGGCTCTGCCATTCCCGCACTGCATCTTCCAGTATCTTCTCCTGCTCTCGGGCCACACTGCGAAGCCGTGTCCAGCGCTGCCAAACAGTTGTCATAGATTTGCTTATCGTTGCTTTGCTGGCATCATTTCCAGTTTTTTCCATGGGAGAGGCTTTTTCTTCTAACGTGGTGATCTTATCATGGAACGAGTTTACGGTGGAGACCAATGACTAGAAAATAAAGAGACGATTAAGGGGGTCATTTTCAAAGGGGCTTCTTAGGGTCTGATTCTATGCGGGCTGTTGGAAAATGACCCTCTTAAAGACTTATCTATTGAGTTTATTCTGTAAAGATCATCACATCTTTATGATTATTCAGACATAAGTATTACTATACATAAACTAGAGTAAGAGTCCCTTAAAAAGAATGAGGGGAAACAAGGCATTTAATGCATGCATACTCGCTCCCCTGACCTCCCTCTGCCCCGGGGATTCCTCTGTTCTTCATTCCCTATTACTGTATTTCGTGTTAAGGTTGTGGAAGGTCAAGTTTTACTGGAATAGGAGAAATAAATCTGAAGGAAATTATATCATTAACGAGGCAATAATGAGAAGTGCCCGCATTGGGACAAAATTCGTAGGTTATCTTACCCGCGGGGGTTTGCACCAGTAATCAAAGCAAAAATATGCTGGTAGTCTGGCTTTAAAGAAAAATCACCCAGAGAGATCTGTACCTGCTTTCTCTCCGAGGAACTTTTTGGAACCAAACTACATGCACTGTTCCATTCTCCACTCTACCTATGCCCCAGAAACACCTCCACAGAATGTTACACATGCAATACTTGTATCCACCTACAGGGTGGGCAATGATCAAAGAGCTCATTTCTCTGGGTAAAACAGTTTTTCCCAATGGAAATGCTTTGGCTATTGCCCTCCCTATGTCCCAAAAAAGTCTGTGTAAATATTATCTGTGGAGAGTGACTAATGGTGTAGGGATATCTTTCAGGACCTGAACTCCTGGAATTGTTTTCTCTCTGAACTAAAAACATAGACTCAGTGGCAAAGCTCTATAGGACACTTGACTTTAATGCACATTAAAGACTGAATCTTGTCTTATTAAGCTCTTTACAACCACATGACAGTCAGGCATGGTGCCACTTACTCCCATCTTTAAGTCTTCTATGTACAATCCATCCTATCAGCGACTGGGTCCTTATCTAGAAAATGTCTCTGCCAACCGTGTGTTGTGTCCACCTGACCTCACATTAAATCCTGTGATTTGAGCCAATCATATTGTTCATCTTGCAGCCAATTAGTTTGCATTAATGGCGCTGAAAAATGCAAAGTGAGGCCTTTATCAAGAGGAGAACAAAGGGCCAGGAGTGGCTCCTTAACCCCAGATATGCTTGCCCTGTCTGACCGCCCTGCTGGACTGCAGAAGTCTGCTGCCTTTGTGGCTGGCCCTCCCTGCCTTCCCGCTTCCCGCCCTGCTGGAGGAGCCTGGATTCCCTCCTGAGCCCAAAGCAAAGGGCTCAGAGGAGAAGCCGCTGTGCTGAGTGCCCCCGACTGAATTCTACGGAAAAGTCTGAGAGAGAAATGAGTTTAGCACAGAGATTAGTGAGCCTGTAATAGCTCTGAGCTGGGCAGGACTTTAGTTAAGTGATTTAAGTGCCTTATTTAGACGCTGTAAAACATGTTCAAGCAATTGCTATGATTTCTTATGTGTAATGGATTAAAAACCCTCCTTAAAAATCCCTAAAGTTAGGTATGCTGAATGCATTCTTGTTTTGACTACATCAAATTCTAATTAATAACTGAGAACTTGATAATTCTCTATTCTGTTACTGCTCCTACAAGTGTAGTGACTAAAACACAAATGTAGTAAATGAATAAACAGAGGGAGTAGGCTTACTAATTTAGACTTCTTTATAACTAAGGATCAAATTAAAATTAGCAGTGCGCATGAATTCCAAGGCTTCTAAAACACATATCAGTTGCATCAAAATGTGGTTAGAAGCGGATCTCTGACTAAGCAACCGTCCAAATGGGACATGAGATATTTGCAGAGGCATCTAAAGTCACTCTGTCCTACCTCCACCACTATTTTTTTTAATGTTTATTAAATTATATCATTTATTTACAATGAAACAATCCAAGAAAAAAAAAAGAATCAATATAGTGCATAAACATGGAATACCTCCAAACATATACCCATAAATTCAAAACCATACTAGTCCACATCAAGGGGGAAGAAGAAGAAAATAAAAAAAGAGAAACCATTATAGTAAACAGAGATCCATGAGATAGCCAGCTAACGTTTTACACAGCCATTATTACCCTTCTAATTACTAAGGACAGCAGAAATTCCCAGTCTTATCCCTTAAAAAGCGGTCTAAGTGTAAAGTATCAAAAAAATCAAATGTATTGTTCTGCTATGTTACTAAACATTTGCATGGAAATTTAAGAAAGAAACTTGCTCCAATATCTAGAGTCCTTTGTTTAAGAGAAAGAAGATGTTTCCTTCGGACTTGAGTAGCCCTGGAAACATCAGTTAAGATCTGAATTTTTTTTGTCCACAAAAGGTCAAATCTTTACATTGAAAATATTTATGAAAAACAAGATCTTTATCCTGTTCTAATAAGAAGGGAACTAACAAAGTAGCTCTAGTGGGAATATTATCAATTGAATCTTCTAAAAAGGTAGAAATCCCTGGACTATCCAGGACATCCATTTCTCCTTCCTTATCAAGTAGCACTTTCCTTTTAGGGAGATAGCACAATTCAGAAAGAACAGGAATCTTATCTTCATCAAAGGTTAATACCTCCCAAATATACTTCCTAAATAATTCTTTGGGTGAAAGTAACCTAGAAATGGGAAAATTTAAAAAGGATAGATTTCAAGATCTCATTTCATTTTGTATTATCTCAAACTGATTATGAGCAATAAAGTTGTCCTTAATAAAAGATATACAAGCAGCTTGTACCGAGGTTTCCTAATTCCAGAAATAGAGCCTTCTATGCTTTTAGTCCTATTTTCTTGATCTACCATCTTACCTCTCACTTCTGCTGAGAAAGTATGAATCTGGTACATTGAACGAGATAAGGTTATCTCAACCTTAGCAACCAATCTCCACACATCCAAAAGGGTGACATTAACAGGTTCTTCAATGCCTTCAGCTGCTCCACATAAAGGGGGAATTATTGAAGGAAGAGGGACAACTGAGGGTCTGACCCTTGAAGCCACCAATACTGGTGGAGTTATCTTCGACTGTTCTCCACCCCAGGAGTCTCCAGAGCCAGTTGAGGGTGGGTAGAAGCCACTGAAGTGTCAGATATATTCCTAGGCAAAGCCACATTTTCCAAAAAAGATACTACAGCAGGCTGCAGGAGTGGCTGAATGAGCCCAAAGGGTTTATAATCACCCCCACAGTCTCTGTTGGATGACACATCAGTTCAAATAATGTGGTCATCCATGGGTCCATAGAGTGCTGCTGAAAAAGGAACAGGAGAAGAAGTCCAGGCTTCTTCTCCTGGGCGCAAAATGGGGAGAAAGAGAAACTCTACCCATTTTGTGCCCAGGGGTGCGCCCCTTTAGCACGCGGCTTTTGCTGTGCGCCGGCAGCCGCGCGCTGCAGGGCCCTGGAATTTAAAGGTGAACTGGGGTGCTCTTGGATGACAACAGCAGGGCACAACTGGGGGGGGGGGGGGACCTCACCGCCTCTTTCTGGGCGTCGGCACCAACAGAGCTAGTAGCGTTAGTCTGGGAAACCTTCTTCAAAATCAGAATTTCACTTCTCCTCCCCCCACCGCTAGGTTTTCATTCAGTACGGCACCTGCTCCAGGTCAATCAGGCCCTTCACAGGACACTTTTCAAAGCAATCTAACCACAATAAAATGAGTAAAGCAACGTTTTACTTGTCAAAATGTTCTTGAAAATGACCCTCTAATAGCATCCAGCAGTCATAGCACGTGGATCTAGGGTTAAGGGGTCTCTTCTGGTCCTTTGTTCTCCTCTTTGTAAAGAAGTCAATTTTCAAAAAAAACCGCTGAGTCCCTAAATTTAAGAACCTAAGTTAGGCACCTATTTTCTGTTGAACTTAGGACCCTAAGTCTTCAGGTAAAAATTCATCTAACTTTAGACCCCTACAATTTACAATCCCAAATTTAGGTCTGCTATACATTTGAGTAGATTTAGGTTCCTAAGTTACTGGTGCTGAAAATCAGTGCTAAACTTCTAACTCTTTTCCATGCCCTTACTTCATATCCCCAAAAGCCAAACAATGTTTAGGCTCCTCATCTTGGAAGCTTAGTGAAACTAGGAGCCTAAATTTAGGAAAACTCAGTTCTGGTAAAAATCCATAGCAGGTGAATTTAGGGACTTAATTCTCAAAGCCTGGCACCTAAACCCTTTAAAATTGACCTCTTTGCAAGTCCATGGATTATTTGAAAATTGTCCCAGTAGGGTTTGATGTTCAAAGGGCTTTATACATACAGAACCCAGATTTGGGCATGTAAATCACAATTTGAAGATCTACCGCAGATAAATCCTGCATGTGGAAGTAGGCGTAAAGCCAGGATTTCACATGTACCTTTACCTGCAGTAAGAAGAGGCGAACTGGTTGGGGGGGGGGGGGGGGGGGGGGGGGGAGGCGGCACAGTTGGGTTAGGGAAAGGATTTACTCACATATTTGAGATTTTCAGTACAATGAATGGAAATCCCCATGCATAAGTCACAACTGGCTCAAGAGCAGGGGGTAGCTTCGTGCGCATGTGCATCACCCGGGGACACCCAGGAATTTTCAAAGTGGTCATGTGGGCTATCGGTCCACTTTGAAAATTTGGGTTAAAATCTGCAGGTAGAAAGCGCTCATAGACTTCAGCCTTCTATGATCTGTTAGCAAACTACCCTCCCTATGTATTGTACACACAGGTTCTTAGCAATGTACGGCTAGCTGACTTGTGCTTCTACTTTAACCAAGTTCTTAAATTCAAAGCCTGTAAAATATTATGTTTACAACATCCACAGCTCTGACCAATTAAAAAAAAAAAAAGGAGTGCATTCAGCATTATAGAAGGGAAAGAGATACTGGAGGTGTTAAGGGAGAGCATTACCCTATGTGATAGAAGTTTTTCTTCTGCTTTATGACTTGAAGACGCCTTGGCTGTGGAAAACTCAGATAATTTCTTTTCGGTCTCGTTCATTAACTCGATGACCTGCTGCCTGGTTTCCTGATACTCCTGCCACTGAGCAGCCCACCTGTTCACAACACAATATCAAGAAAGAAGATTACTGCGGTTCAATTCCAAGCCCTCTTTGACCGTAACATCCAGACTTATGGTAATACACTCTACTGCTGTTCAAGCAAAGATATGCATTCATGTTCTGTCCTCAGCACTGTCATTTTCATCTCACACAATAGAAATATATACTGGGAGATTACATGCAATCTAAGTGGTCAATATTCCAAAGGTCTATGCAGTTTAACTTGTATAAATCTACCCAGTTATAGATACCCCTCTGTTAGTCAGGATATTTATAACTAAATCTTTGCACATAAAATAGCTGTGCACACACACTTTTAGCTGGTTAAAAAATGGGCCAAGGTGTGTTTTTCAAAGTTATCCAGTTAGCACGATATTCAGTGGTAACCAGTTAAGTTTGTGCAGACAACTCCATTCACACCAATAGCTGTCCTAAATCTTTGCACCCAAGTTCTTTTTTTATGCACTTAGATTTAAAAAGACCTTTAGTCGCACACTTAAAGTGGCTGAATATCCAGAGTTCACTGGTTAACTTTGTCCACTCTGCTGCTGCTCAATACTGACCCTTAAGCTTTTAAGGAATTCTAGGGATTATGTTTTGCACATCAGACCATCAAGGAAACAGAGCTATATAAGAACATATTATAACATAACATAAGAACATAAGATATACCATACTTGGTCAGACCAGGAGTCCATCAAGCCCAGTATCCTGTTTCTAACAGTGGCCAATCCAAGTCACAAGTACCTGGCAAGTACCCAAACATTAAATAGATTGCATGTTACTAATGTCGGCAACAAGTTGTGGCTATTTCCTATTGATTAACAGCAGTTTATGGATTTCTCCTCCAGGAACTTATCCAAACCTTTTTTAAACCCAGCTAC
Organism: Rhinatrema bivittatum; assembly: GCF_901001135.1. Taxonomy (NCBI): domain Eukaryota; kingdom Metazoa; phylum Chordata; class Amphibia; order Gymnophiona; family Rhinatrematidae; genus Rhinatrema; species Rhinatrema bivittatum. The sequence goes on from NC_042617.1 coordinate 572,064,009, forward strand.
ACTAACTGCACTAACCACATCCTCTGGCAATGAATTCCAGAACTTAATTGAGTGAAAAACATTTCTGCAATTTGTTTTGAATGTGCCATTTTCTAACTTCATGGAGAGCCCCCTAGTCCTTGCCATATCCAAAAGAGCAAATAAATGATTCACATTTACTCGTTCAAGTCCTCTCATGATTTTATAGACCTCTATCATATCCTCCTCAGCCGTCTCTTCTCCAAGCTGAATAGCCCTAACCTGTTTAGTCTTTCCTTGTAGGGCAGCCGTTCCATGCCCTTTATCATTTTGTTCGCCCTTCTCTGCACTTTCTCCAGTGTAACTATATCTTTTTTTGAGATGAGGCGACCAGAACTGCACACAGTATTGAAGGTGTGATCTCCCCATGGAGCAATACAGAGGCATTATGGCAATCCTCCATTTTATTTGCCATTCCCTTCTTTAAAATTCCTAATATTCTGTTTGCTTTTTTGACCATCACAGCACAATGAGCTGACAATTTCAATCTATTATCCACTATGACGCCTAGATCTCTTTCCTGGGTGGTAGCTCCTAATATGGAGCCTAACATTGTGTAACTACATCATGGGTTATTTTTCCCTATATGTATTACCTTTCACTTGCCCACATTATATTTCATCTGTCATATGAACGACCAATCTTCCATTCTTGCAAGGTCCTCCTGCATTTTATCACAATCCGCTTGTGATTCAACTACTCTGAATAATTTTGTGCTCTCTGAAAATTTGATTACCTCACTAGTCATACATCTTAAAATTTACATTTCTGATTATTATTTTCCTTCTTGAAGTCAATAGAATAATTCAAAGTCTCTTTAACTAAGGCAGTACTTACAAGACTGGATTACTACTGGGAACAGCCTCCAAGGGTACCTCTGTAAGCTTTTATGCTAAGCTAGTATTTCATTTCTTTTATCAGAATACATTTTGAATTGAAGCTTAAGAATTCCAACCAGCACAGTTTGGTGTCAGTGACAATGTATATAGCACAATAAAAATATTACACTGTAAATTTCAGGTTTTCATTCTTTCCTGCAGTGCTTATTTCTGAATGCCTTTTACTTGCATCTCATTAGGTTCTGCCACACACCACTATATGAATTCATGAGAATCTAGCTCCCAGACATTGTTCTATGGACATAGATCTATAGACTGAGGCAAGGGGAGTCTGAGACTCAGCTCAACTAAGCATAACGCATGACATTGTTTTGATTATATCTAATACCCATTTCCCACGCAAAGGTCCAGCTGTGGTTTTCTGTGGCTGAGAGAGACAGATATATATCTCCAAAGGGGTGTATAATATCACCAATTCAAATTTAGTAGTCAAGTAGCTGCAGCTGCATCTTGAGGGTATCATCCGTATCTGAGTGGATGGCACTGCATGTCTGATCGTGCTCTTTATACCATAAGTGATGTACTGAACCTGGACCTGTGCTCAGAGATAAGGACCAAAAAGAAAAATGAAAAATGAAAAAGCTGCATGCAGCACTAATAGATGGGCCTCAAGACTGCTATTTATTTCCTGTGTTTCTCAAACAGAGAACCCAAACCAGACCTTGTGCATTACGGATAACCTCATGGAGGAGATGACTGTTGATCCCAGCAATCTGATTTTTTGGGTGTTATATTACGATCTCTGCACTGCAGAAACCTGTACAGTGAAATAGGCCATACACTGAGAACACAGGTCAACATTTGTACTGCAAGCTCCTAGAATTCGGGAAAAAGTTGGAGAAAAACATGTCAGGGGTGATCTGGAATCTTGGTTCCCCCTTGACCGTTCTCAAATCACACGATCTGCTTTATACAATCCGAACCTTATTTATTGATGTTAATATTATTTTACCGCTACAACACAGGCCTCATTTAACTTAACACAAATTCGTTTGAAGTGGTTTTCCAAGACAGCTTCAGCGCCTTGGCGTAAACTCAGTCAGCATGCCTTCCAAACTCATCTGTGGGAAGCTTAAAAGAGGACTTTACTATACATTAGCAGACACGGAGAGAGGTTACCTCTGTAACATAGCCAGCTGGGTATGCAATTCCTGCTTCACTTTCTGAGCCTTTTCCTCTAAGGAAGCTGCAGTCTTCTCCAGCTGTTCTCTTCCTTCAGTATGGATGAATGGCTCTTGCTGAGACGCCAAGGCTCGTAGCTCTACAAGATGACTGGAGAATTCTTTTTCCGTGCAGAAAAAGTCTGTGTGAGTCCTTAGGCTTTCTTCCGAGTTCTCCACATCCAGACCATTGGCTGCATGCTCTAATAATTCATGAGCATCGTCTAGCCAGTCACTGGCCAACCGTGCCACTTGGTAATATCTTTGGCCAAGACCATGAATTTTAGTCAGTGTAGCCTGAAACAAACAGACACCCGCTCTTAAAATAATTCTGTGCAATAAAAGCAAGGGATGAAAAGTCTATTTGGGGAGGGGTTTGTACACAGATAACTAACTCACTCCACCAAAATGTGTAGCAAGCATAAATATCCCAAAGGCCTACAAAGTGACAAAAGTAATAGAAATGTCTGCAATAAAAATCATTCAGCTACCTTTGTGGAAAACGTATGTTGACCAGATCTATGGAAAAGAGGAGGACAACACAAGGCTGCCATTTCTAGAGATATTATTTTCTGTTTCTATTATTACCTGCTTAGCTTTCCTCCACAAACCTAATCTCATTTCTCCCTATTAACTGCGTAAAGCATTCCAGTCTTCCCTTACACCCTTCAAAGCCCCTTTTACAAAGGATGTGCACTTCTTAAATGCCCTTTCTTCCAGGCTTCGAAGAGTTTCACTGCATAATGCTGGCCCAAAATCTGAAGCGCTGGTGGCAATAATCATGGGTAGGCTGTGGATCTGATGCCTCTAAGATACAGGAGGGGGGGGGGGGGACCATGGAAGACTGCAAAGGCCTATTGGATCCTCAAGAAACATTTTTTATCAGTATTGTTTTCAATGATATGCAGTTTGCATGTTAAACAAACAGAAAGGTGCTTTCTTTGTTTTTTTTAACAAAGTATCTTGCCACCCTTTTGTGTGTGTATATATATTTGAATATGTATAATATGATCAGACTTTGGTGGTGTCTTTCTGTCAAAGACCAGCTGTTGTAGCCAGGGCCAGAGCCAAATTATGAAGGCACTCAAAACTTAGGATTTCCCCTGCTACTCTCTGATTTCCGGGGGGTGAAACCCTCCACCCCGATCCTCTGCTTGTGGGTGCCATAATCTTCAATCCAGCCCTGGATGTTGCTCTGGCTGCAGTGGGGCATTATTTGCAAAAAGGCTCATGAGAGCTTACCCTTTGGAATGGCACAGGGCCAGAGGAAGGCAGAGGGATGGCCTGAAATACAGAGCACACCAAACTTTCACAGACGGGGAGGCGAGTGGTACATAGTGGCGCCTGGGGTCAACCAGCACTATTTTGAAAGATGGTGCTGGTGGGGTGGGATTTGAGTGGGTATGAAAAGAGCTACATTTATTTATTTTTTCTTGGAAGAAATGGAATTCAGTGGGAATGGCAAGTATTTATTGGGAATGGCAACCAATTAAGCAGGTCTATAGCATAAATGGTTTACAACACATGCCGAATGTTTATTAATTCTAGTGGGGAAGCTGGTGAAAGTTATTTCAAGATTTTAGAGGCAGGGAGAATAAGGATTTTCTTTTTCACCTATGGCAAGGCTAGGGGATGGAATAACGAGAAGGGAGTAGATATGTGAAGACTTGGAAAAAAACTGACAAATTTTGGAAATAAAACTTAAAATTTTTTTTTTTTTTCCTAAGGTTAGAAGTGGAAAACCTGGAAATTTCCCAAATGTTTGCAATTTTTCCAGGCCTTCACAGCTCTAGAAGGGAGGAGTGGCTCACAAGTAGGCCATCTGCAGTACTTAAGTCAATAACATAACCGTACCTGGGACAGAGTGTGAAAGAAAACCAAATTATTTGGAGGTCACATGCCAGGGCATTCCAGTGAGAATCAGATGGAAAAATAAAGCGGAAGGTTTGCTGACGACAATATCCAGACTATCTGATAATAACATTCATTTGTTTTGAACCAAGTACAGTGATGAAACAAACTCGACGGAACTAACCTGCTTAGTATTCAAGGCCTCCTGAACTTTCTCCCCCAGTTCTGACAGCTCGGCGGTGGTACTGTCCAGGTCTGCAGGTATGAGTTCCTTGGCTTTCTTATATTTCTCCTTTTCCCTGTCACTTAGGGCTTTCATTATTCTCAAGCTTGACTGTAACTCTTGCTGTTGAATCTGCACCTTCCGGATCTCTTCCTGAATGTGCTGCAGATTTACAGCCACCCTCACCGGCTCGCTCAGTTCCTTTTCCATTTGCCTTATCTGCTCAAGGGTGCGGTGCATTTCGGTCTGGAAATCTATGCTCTGCACCAACCTGCTTTCGCATTCTGTCATCTTCTCTCCGCTTGCACTCTGCAGCGACTTCAGCTTCTCCTGCCGCAGCTGAACCTCGTGAGCTTCCCTCTCATAGGCAACTGGCTGAAGCTGAGGAGAGAGCTCTTGCAAATGATCAGACACCTTCTTCAGAAGCGTTCCTGCCTCCTGAAGGCTGCCGGATAAGGTGCGGTAGGACTTCAGCTTCTCCTCTGCCGGAAGCACTTCTGCATTGACTCTGGCCAGATCCCTGCCTCCTACCTCAAGCAGTGCTTCCAGCTGCAAATATAGCTCTTCGTGCTCCTGATAGGCACCTGTGCAGTCCTCCAGCTGGTGAACTTTCTGCTCTATCTGTCTTTTTAACTTGTGATACAAGGCATGGAGCTTTAGCATCTCCTCGGGCCGCCATGGCTGCCCGGTACCACGAAAGCCTTCCTTCTTCTGGTTCAGCTCGTCTACAGCTGCTCCAAGACTCACCACCTCCGAGAGCAGAGCACTGTAGTCCTGCTGAAGAGAGAGCGCCTCTCTGGCTGAAAGGCTGGCGGGGGCTTTGCTCATGTGCATAAAGTGATCTTCCAGCTCTGCGAGCGCCTTGATAGTTAGCTCGGCCAAGGAAGCATATTCTTTGCGGACGTCGATTGCATCCTGAAGTTTATACAGCTTCTCCTTGGCCAGGGAAATAATACCGTTAAACTGCTGGGGCAGGGAGTTCAGCTTTTCGTCCAGATATGAATGATCAACTTCGTTAAGTGATGGCAAGATCTCCTGACCACTCCTTTGCAGGTTAAGTAAAAGGTTTTCATATTCAGGAGCCTGCTCGAGAATTTGTTGATATCTGGCAAGCTGGGAGTAGAGTTCAGCGTCTTCATTCATCAAATTGATCTCTGGAAATGTGACGATATCTGCGTGCTTTAACCAGTGACAAGCTTTATCTAAATCCTCTTTAAAGTATTTCCTAAAAACCATAGCCTTCTCAAGTTCCAACAGTCGCTGGCCACATTTTTGTAAAACGGTTTCATAGACATTCTGTAGCTCTTGCAGCTTACTTAAAACTTCATTCCTCTCTTGTTCTGTTGCCTCTTTCATCAGTTCCCTGCCCTGGGCCCACAGAGTAGTGACATCACTCTGACAGGCCTTCAAGCTTGCTTGAGCACACTTAGAAGTCCTGATCTGTTTGCCCACATCATCTGGCAATAGGCAAATATGCTCTTGGAGCATGATTTTCTTTTCATGCTGCTGAATTTGGTTTATAGTCTGATAAGCTGCCATAAGGAACTGGGTCTTTTCCGAAAGTGTCTTATTAAGATGTTTTCTTCTCTGGTTAACTAGATCACTGAGGCAATTCACATGTTTCTGTGAATCGGAAAGGACCTTTTGAAGATGCTGCCTCTCGTTAAGGCCCAGGTTAGCCATCACTCTGTCGGCATCCTTCACAAGTGCTTTAAGAAAGAGCTGTTTGGCATCAACTTCACTACAGATGGTGAGATGGTCCATCAGGAGACTCTGAGCAAGCTCAGGAGGAGGGCTCTGCTTAAGAGCCTCTGAGATACTAGGCTGCTGCTCTTCAGCCCATTCCATTAGGTCCTGGAATCTGGAATACATCAAGTTCATCTCTTCCAAAGTATTCACTGAAAACAGAATTTTCTTTTTCACCAAGTCCTCCAGCTGGGTCCAGCGTTGCTCAAAATGACCGGTTTGCTCTTTGGCTAATTCTTTGTCTTCTAAATTCAGGTGTTCTGAAATTTTCTGCTTTTGGTCCTTCAAGTCATCAAGGGCAAACCTCTTTTCCTGTAATAGAGATGCTAGTTTCTTCAAAGCCTCTAGGTGTTCGGTTGTACTTTCAGCATCAGATCTGTGAACAATATGGCCAATATCAACAGAACAATTAAAAGAGGACATTAACTAATACTATAGCATGCTTTTCTAGCCGCAAGAGTATATGAAGTGTCAAAATACAATTTTGCAAACAGTTTCACTTTATACCTCAAAATTCAGTTCTAAAGCTGAAATAATATCTGGACTATTAATTAAAAGTACCAAATAATCTTCAGTACCGTTGCTGGAAGATCTTTTAAGTACAAATATTGGAGTAGATTTTCAAAGGCTACGCGCGTAAGATATGCGTGTAATCCGAGAAAATCTGCCCCTGCGTGCGCCGAGCCTAGTTTGCATAGGCTCAGTGGCGCGTGCAAGCCCCGGGACGCGCGTATGTCCTGGGGCTTCGAAAAAGGGGTGGGAAGGGGGCGGGTCCAGGAGTGTGGCGGCGGTCCAGGGGCGGGTCCACGGTGGGTCTGGGTGAGGGGGTGGTCTGGGGCTGTGGCAGAGGTTCAGGGGCAGTCTGGGTGGGGGGTGGTCCCGAGTCTTCCAGCACAGCGGCCTGTGCCAGGGGATGGCGCGCCAGTGTGCGCAAGTTACGCCTGCCTCGGGCAGGCGTAACTTCTGAAGCAAAGGAGAGGGGGATCTAGTTAGGGCTGGGGGAGGTGGGTTAGATAGGGGAAGGGAGGGGAAGGTGGGGGGAACAGTAGAAAAGTTCCCTCCGAGGCCGCTCCGATTTCGGAGCGGCCTCGGAGGGAATGGAGGCAGCCTGCGTGGCTCGGCGTGCGCAAGTTGCACAACTGTGCACCCCCTTGCGCACGCCGACCCTGGATTTTATAACATTCGCGTGACAGCACGCGCATGTTATAAAATCGGGCATAAATTTGTTTGCGCCGGGTTGCGCGAACAAATCTGCGCCCGTGCGCAGGTTTTAAAATCTGCCCCACTGTCAGATATATGATTTTGGTAAGCTAAAAGATGAGATCTCCTTTACCTGGCAAGGTTATCCCATTCCTTTGTAAATTTCTCCAAAAAGACTTCCACTATATTCATGCGGTCATGGTAATCCCTTGTCCTCCCAAGATCTCCTTCTCTGTGGGAGAGCAGTTTGTTGGCTTGAAGGCACAGATCCAGCCATTGGTTACTTAGGTGTCCTATTCCGGTGTGTTCTGGAGACTCCTCTCCTTCTGTCAGTTTGTTCACCTTCTCACTCAAACCAGTGACGGCACTCTGTTTGCACTGAAGCTTCTGAATAAATTCCTATTGGAAGTAATATCACCCCAATAAACACAATCAAATGCCAATGGATGAATTGATCTGATGAATCTCTCACATATAATGTATTTCTAATTCCTCTCTTTGTGGGCTTATGTTACTTAACATGGAACCTAATTGTATTCTACATGATTTCATAGTATTATTTTACAATGTCCATTAAAGAGTATGCAACAGAACACTGTAAATTAAGGATGTGAATCGTGTGCCCGACCGTCTTAATGATCGGGTTTGGCAAGAGGGGGAAAAAAATCTGATTGGTGGTGATGTGAATCAAAATAGGTTCCGATTCACATCGTTATTTTTTTTTTAGTAAGGCCCGACCCTTTAAAATTGACCCCTTACCTTCCCCCACCCTCCCGAACCCCCCCAAAACTTTTTACAATTACCTGGTGGTCCAGTGGGGGCACAGGGACCGATCTCCTGCTCTCAGGCCATCGACGCCATTTTGGCTGCCACTCAAAAATGGCGCTGATGGCCCGATAAAAAAAAAACCCACCCGACCCTTTAAAAACGACCCCTTAGCTTCCCCCACCCTCCCGAGCCCCCCAAAACATTTTAAAATTACCTGGTGGTCTAGTGGTGGTCCCGGGAGCGATCTCCCATTCTCGGGCCGTCGGCTGCCACTCATAAAGATGGCGCCGATGGCCCTTTGCCCTTACCATGTGACAGGGTATCCGTGCCATTGGCCAGCTCCTGTCACATGGTAGGAGCACTGGATGGCCAGCGCCATCTTTACGACGGCGGTGGCCATCTTTAAATATGGCGGCGGCCATCTTTAAAGATGGCCCCCAGTGCTGTGACTTTTTCGAAAGCTGTATTGATTTGGATTCTTTGACTTTGGCTAGTGTAGTGAGAGAAGTGATAAGATGTAGGTTGTTTAAATTAGAGAGGTCTTCGTTTATCTTTTTTTGAATTGGCAGTATAGAGGTCTGTTTGAAATGGTCAGGATAGATACCAGTAGAAAGAGATTGATTTATTATGTTGGCAAGAAAATTATAGATTGGCATGGTAAGAGCTTTTAAGAATGATCCATGAAAGGGATTAAAAGAAGAGAGTGAGATTTTTGTCTTATGCAGTATATGGGATAACATGTCTGACTCCGTATGGGAGACCGTGGTCCCATGTACAATCTGTTTTGTGGTTAGGGTCATTGGGGTATGGTAGATATGAGAATTCAGAGGATATGCTGATTAATTTATTTTTTGAAATGAGAGGCAATTTTGTTACAGAAATTATTGCTTAAAACTGGGGGGGGGTGGGGGGGGGGCGGGGATAGGAGAGGGAAGTGATGTTAATTTTTTCCCTATGTTGAATAGTGTGGAACTATTGTCATTTGTAGCTCTGATTTTTGAAGAATAAAAATGATTTTTAGCCAATGAATCTTCTTTTCTATATTTTCTAAGACAGGAAAAATAGTGGTTCTTTGAAGTTAACATTTTTTGTTTTCTCCAAGCATGTTCCAATTTATGTAGTTTAGTTTTTTGTAGTTTAAATTCAGCAGTGTACCAAGTTGCAGTATTTTTGGGTCTAGACTGGACGTTAGTCCATGGGGCTATGGAATCTAGAATGCTGGAGACAGTTTTGTTCCAGAGATCCACTGAGGAATTGATATCTGATGAAATAGAGTTGGGTAGATTATCTGTAAGATATGTTACAAACTGTTCTGAAGTGATTTTTTAATGTTTCCAAGTGGATTGTGGAGTTGATATTGGATTGGAGTTATTGTATATTTTGAGGTGTGTATGTAGTTGAATTAAACTGTGGTCTGATCAATGGTTGGAAAGAACTGATAGAGTAGTATCATCGGATTTCACAAATCCTGGGTTGCAAAAGATCTGATCAAGGCTATGTCCAAATTTATGGGTGGGAACATTTAGTATGTGGTACCAACTTAAACCGGATAGAGCATCTATAAAAGCTGTAGCTGTAGTGTGATTGTTTAAATGATCAAAGTGAATAATAAAGTCTCCTGCAATGATGGCTTTTGAGAGATCTAGAGGAAGTGTAGATATAGTTCCAATGATTAGTGATTAATGATTAGCTGAAATTAGCAAAACTTCAAAAGGTAGAGTGGAGGGAAGAGTAATTTTATGAAGTGATAAAGAAGATTTACAAATTACCAAAGATTTACAAATTACCAAAAGGCCAATATTTGGCCTAGGTTCAGAAATGGGATGATATCCTACAGTACATAGAGAATTTACTGTGACACTGTCTGTGTCAGTTAACCATAATTCTGTAATAAGAAAACAGGTTTTTTATCTGTCAGTATATCGTGAGCTATGGTTGTTTTTTTTCTAATAGACTGTACATTGCAAAGGAGTAATGTAAACGAAGATAAAAGAAATAAAGGTGTCATTAGAGAAGTACGTATTTTAGTGAGAGAGAGTCTAGAAATTTGTTTAGTTTTGAGTGGTCTATTTTTGTTAGGGTGCGAATGAAGTTCGCCGTATTTACCTTAGTCTGCTATTATGGCTACATCCATGGTTAGACCTTTCAGTATGAAGACGGAGGGGGATGAAAATTGCAGTATTAATTTAGAAGGACACAAATATTGAGAAAGAGCCAAAACGCAAGTACAACAGTGGTAAGATTAGTCGGATGAATATTGTTGCCCAGTGGTCGTATGAAGATGCGCACGAAGGGACGCACAAAGGGTCATGCCCCTTTGTTGCGTGCCTCCGGCTTTGCTGCGGGCTGTTTCTGCGTCCGCCCCAGATGACATCAGGAGGGGGCGGAACGACTAGTCCCCCGCAACGTGCAGCAGTAATGGGCTGCTGGAGGTAAGAGCAGGCACTTGATGTTGTTGTTGTTGAAGCCCAGAAAAAACGCTCCCGGATGGCAGCAGGAGCACCAAGGAGACAAGGGCGCTTTGGCCCCTCCGGGGTCGCTGTGGGCTGTTTCAGAACCCTACCCAGAAGGAGCTTTATTGTCAAAAGGCTTAACCAGGTGTTTACCTGAACTTGCAAAACCATGTTCTGGGCGATTTTCAGCTCTAGCTCTGCCCGTCTCCTCTTCATGCTCTGAAGCTGTTGGTCTGCATCCTGGAAACACACCACAAGCTCTGCCTTCAGGTGTTTGATCTCTTCCCAGCCCTGAGCCAGGTCCTGGGCGTGCAACATCCTTTGTTCCATCTGTCAACACAAACACAAATATTTAAACCCAAATCTCAAAGTACGAGTGGGCAAGCTTACTGTCAGAAAGGAATAAAGGGTCGGCCCAGAGCACCCGGGTTAGATTTGCAGTTCAGGTCTTCTGCTTCCCAGGCCGGCCGGGGCTGGGGATGCCTTAGAGGCAGTGTTCGCAGCCCCTGAAGGAAGGGAGTCCCAATCATTATGCAATTGCAATACCTAGTGGTCAAATTTAGTCTTGCAGAGTTCTGGAAGGAACCCTGGTGCTTGGCCCCCACTCCCCCCCACCCCCTGCAGAGGACAGTTGCAATGACTGAGTTCAGTGAGTTGGGAGGGGAGAAAAATATTGGGAACAATCTCTGGATACATGCTGTGAATGCACACGCATGGCACCGTAACCCAACAGAGGCAGTTCCAAATGAGCTCAAAACCAAAAGGAGCAGGAGGAAAACTGTGAGGTCAAAAAAGTAAACTAAATGAATTCAATCATGAATTTGTGTATCCCACAGGAAGACTAGACTAGCAACCTTAAATTAAAAGACCTTTACAAAGAAAAAAACAGGTCCTAAGAAATACAACACAATACCTCAAAAGACAAGGTCTCAATTTTTGCTCACTGCATATCACAATACTCATTAAGGGCCGGATTTAAAATGCCCTGCGTGCGTAAATCCGGCTGGATTTACGCACGCAGGGCCCTCGCGCACCGGCGCGCCTATTTTGCATAGGCCGCCGGCGCGCGCGCACAGCCCCGGGACGCGCGTAAGTCCCAGGGCTTCGTAAAAGGGGCGGGGAGGGGGCATGTCCGGGGGCGGGACTGGGGGTCAGGGGGCGGTTCAGGGCGGGGCCGGGGGCATGGCGCCGGCCGGGGGCGTGGTCGAGGCCTCCGGACCAGCCCCCGGGTCGGGTGATGGCGTGCCAGCAGCCCGCTGGTGCGCGCAGATTTACGCCTGCTGAAAGCAGGCGTAAATCTGGCAACAAAGGTGGGGGGGGGGTTTAGATAGGGCCAGGGGGGTGGGTTAGGTAGGGGAAGGGAGGGGAAGGTGGGGGGAGGACCCTCCGAGGCCGCTCCGATTTCGGAGCGGCCTCGGAGGGAACAGGCAACGCGCGCCGGGCTCGGCGCGCGCAGGTTGCACAAATGTGCACCCCCTTGCGCGCGCCAACCCCGGATTTTATAAGATACGTGCGGCTACGCGCGTATCTTATAAAATCCAGCGTACTTTTGTTCGCGCCTGGTGCGCAAACAAAAGTACGCGCTCGCGCAAAATTATAAAATCTACCGCTATATTTTTATAATACTTCTTTATTGGTTTATAACTTTCCTCAACAATATAAATGCCATATTAAACAATATTCTAATATTTTAATACACAAACACTCAATTCAACCCGATTCATACTACACAGCACTCACACTCACCACAACTCTGTAAACCTTAGACATATATGATCAGCATTGTCTCTTATGTGTATCTGTGCAGCACTGCAAATGCCCAGCAGTGCTTCAGAAATGAGACATAGCAGTCTAAAAGGAGGGAAAGGAAGGGAGGCTTGGCAAGCAGCCTTACCGTTTCTTTTGTCTGCTGGATGTCTGTGGCAGTGTGCTTCACCGCAGCGTCGGACAAATCACACATGGAGCACAGAAGATCAAAGTAAGTGCTGGCCTGCTCCTGCAGAGCTCGGTAGTGCTTCACCTGAAGGGAAAAGACAAGTGCGACAATAGTTAAAGGTAAAAACAGGATGTAACAGGGGAGGCAGCATAATGAGAGGAGGTATCAGCCAGCAGAAAACATAGGGAAGTCCTTTTAGGTGATGATTGGGTAAGTACAAGGTATTTTTTAGGGAGCTGACAGAAAATCTGCTTTGTCAAGTAGCCATTTTAGTGACGATAGGTTAAGGTGTAAGACAGTTTTTTAAATAGTATTTGATGACGACAAAGTAAAGCGTGAGGTAGTTTCTAGGTTTCATCTGGATAAGGATCAATGGGCTTGAAGGTATCAAAGGAAAAAAAGGATGCAAAGTTGTGTGAGGTTGCGGTGTTGTGGTCTACCGATGGATCCTCTGGTGTGCTGGAATCTATGTCTGTCTGGATGAGTGCGATCTTTTCTAAGAAGAAGTCTGCTAGCCTATTATAATGGGCCTTGGACACCATGCAAGGGGGCTTCTTTTGTATGGGAGGTTGGGAATTAATCATTGAACCTTGGGACGGTTAGAACCAGGAATACTGGCATGCAGAGCATGCACAAAATAAGAGGACTGCACTCCCTTTAGTGTGGGCCTTTTACTGTTTGCATACTGTATATCTCATTAACTTTGTGACTAGACCACTACACCCAATTTTTGTGCAAATGGCAACAAAGGTTTAGAGCGCTATTTAGTGACTTGGCACCTAAGTTCTGCCCAGTAACAGAGCATTACATCTGTAAATATAACATTCTGTTTGTTGCACATTTATTACCAGTAAACAGCACGTGATATGAACAAACCATACTGCATTATAAAGGAACTGCAATATTAAAGTTTTTGATCAGTATAATAAAGTAATATACGTAACAGAGTAGGTGAGGATAATTTGGGCTCATTCAGTCTGCCCGCTTGCCTCTGTGTACACTATGCTAGCTAAGGATATCTTTCAACTGTCAGATATTTACATTTCTCTAGCTATGGCCAGGGCCCTTTCTTACCCTTACCCCTACCCACTATGTTAAGGATATCTCCCAAGTGTCACCCATCCTAGCCTGACTGAAGTATCATTCCTTCTGCTTAGCTGAGAGGTATAGTTATGTCATCATGCAATCCATGTCACCCCCTTCTCCCCCAGCCAGTTAAATCTGAGAATGTCCTAACGTCCTGCTCCTCTTCTTAGTAGCTTAAAAAGACATCCACTGCTCTGAGCAGGTTGGCTTTGCCTTCTCCCACCACTGTTCCATCTGACTGAAGCATATAGGCTTCCATAACTAATCCAGCACCTAAACACCCTCAATATTTTTCTATATACTGTCCTCCACCTACTCTTACCACTGCTCCGTGTGAAGGACTGTACATTTAAATTTCACCTTACCACTGACAAAAATGAAGACAAATTCTTCTAGTTTTTCTTAAAATTGTAGGTTTTCTAGTTCAATCCATAACTTAAAATGAATGACGACATTATCCCCCTTAATAAAACCGAATTTCAAACCCCAGGCAAAGAATGCTTCTGGGTTAACGTCAGAGCCCGTTTACTGCGGCAGACGAAGCGCCGGGCAGGGTCTGAGCATTGGGAAACGTGGAAGTCGGTCACCTGCTTCACCGCGTCGGTCAGCGTGAAAGCTGGCTGGGTGCCGCGTTTCAGCTCCGGCCCGAGGGAGGAGAGCCAGGCCCGGCACTGCTGCAGCGTGTCCTGGTGGCTGACGTGCTTCTGGAGTTCATGTTCCAAGCTCTGGTATACCTAGAACGCAAAGGGCCAATGACAGTCTGCATCATCGTTAAAGCAAGCGAGATTGCGAACCTGAAGGCCACACAGATGTTACTTACCTGAGGTTTGGTGAATTTAGCCTGGCTCCCCCAAAGTCATCTTTAGAAAAATGGGCTTCGCCCCCCAGTGCTCATTCTTCCCATGCCACCCCACCCCCATATCACCGCCTTCTGCAAACCCCCCCTTTCCCCACAGATATTTAAATGTCCTAATGGGAGCTGGTAAGGAGCTCAGAGGCAGCACTACCAGTCCTTCCTACGGATCTAATTATCAGGGGAACGAATACTTTCAATACAATTTTTTTGGTATTTTTAAAGTAACTGGTTTATGAATGCTCAGGAGAAACACAAGAGTGGACAGAAGCAAGGATTGAGGCCCTGACGACCGACACTACAGCTAAGGAATTTCAAAACCGATATCACTTCAGCCCTGTCACTGGAGGGGGATATTCAAAATAATCTGCCGGCTAACTCTGGGCGTTAGCAGATCTTCTGGGTTTAAATTATGTCCTCCGGTCAGGTGAATAAATCCTGCCAAGACAAAATGGGTTGCCCGCACAAAAATTTTTAAACACGTGAAAAGAGGCGGGAGGGGGGAGCGGGAGCATTTCCGCTGTGTGGTAACACTTCGGCCAGTCGGCACTGTCCGCTAACGGTGCCCACTATCTGCGCTGCTGTCAGATGCCAAGCTGGAAGGACCAAAAGCCTGAGTCCTCCCAGGTTGGCCGAGGATGTTTGCACCATCATCGGGCGTGGAAGGACCGAGAGAGGTAGTTGAGAGGGTGGGGGAGGGATACCACATACCCTTTTTAAAAAAATGAATACCGGACTATTGGATAGGAGGAAAAGGATCACAGGGAGGGGGGGGGTTGTCAGTTATCCAACCCCCCACACATTTTTCACTTTGTCGGCCATCCTGCCACTCCCTGCCGCAAATAAACCAACAATTTTAATGGCACAGAAGAAAGCCCGCACACTTTTGATTTAATTGAGGTGGCTGGCAGAGGGTTTAGCCAGCTTGCGCTAATTTTCAGCACTAGCCAGTTAAATTTAGGAACCCAAAAGCTGAGGTTAATTCTAAGTGGTTAAGTTTTAGTCGCCTAGGTTTAGGAATATTTTTGGCATTATTTACGCATCCAAACATGGCTGGCTTAAGTTCTGGATGCATAAAATTAGTCTACGCGTTCTCCACGCCAAGCTCTTGTCATATGGAAGTAATAAGCCACGACTAAGTACAGTAAACGACCCATTATCCCGTACTCAATCCACCAGACATCTCAATTAGCTGGCACCTAGTAGCGTGGCTTTATTTTTTGTTATGATTCCTGAAGGCTGCTGCTGGGAGCAGGAAGCAGATAACTGGCACATTCAATTAACAGCGGGGATTGCTCCCCATGCATGCTGGATAACGGGGCTTTTGTGCTGTATGGAGCAAAACAGCTGTTACCATATACCCAGGGGTATCCAAAGCAGGAGGCAAAGCTGAGTGCCTTACACCCACCCACGAAGAGCAGTAAGATCCACTTACCAAGCAGCCAAGCAAGGAGAAACAAAATAAGACTTGAATTACCTCACTGTCCCATGAGTAATTAAGGAGGCAGATCTTGCCTAAGCACGCTGCACTTCCCCCCCACCATCATACTATCTGTTCTGGAGAAGAACAGAGTGCCACTTTATAAGTCAGAGAAGATCAAGGCGTCATGTCCCGCTTCTGCTGTACAGGATCATTACAATCGCTTGGCCCTTCCCTCCCGCCAACACAGACATGCGCGCGCACCCAACGGAGCAGTACGTACTCTCTGAGCTGTGCTGCAGATGGCAGAGTAGCTGTCTCTCGTGCCTTGCAAATGGGCTTGGACGCTTTGCTTAAGTTTAGCCTGAAGATATTCTGCGCATTGGACAATTAAATGATCGCCTTTACTCTTAAGGCTGTTCAGACGGTCTTCAAATCCAGCAATCTCTTCCATCATGGCCTACAAACATTCAAAGGGCTCCAATTAGAACTATACTTTTGATGTGATTTCTGTGTCAGCAGATGCAAAACTTGTATAAACGTCAGCCTCACCTTGTGGTTGGCTAATTGTTGGGTCACTGTTTCTAGGTTGTTGCTCTCCATGAGATCGGGTGCGACCAGTTTACTGGACATTTGCAACAGCCACTTCTCCACTTCTTGAAGTTCACTGTTGTAGCACTCGTGATCCTTTACTTTTACCTCCAGGCTCGCAACATATGCCTGCACGAATCCACATGAATTGCATCAACAAGATTAAAAAGTAAGCAAGCAGGTCAACATTCTGCACATTTGCTTGGCTACGTTCAACTGGGTTTTGAAAATCTCACTATGCAAACCTGCTCTTTATCCTGCTATGTCAGAGGTGGGGCGTTAGCATTCTGGGCTGGGGCCAGTTATGTGGCTATGCAGCCAGAGAGCAGTCCTAAAGTTAGCTGGATAAACTTACCTGTCTAGCTTTGATATAGCTGATTACATTCAGTGGCATAGCCGCACCACTGAATATTCAACTAGCAACTGAAAAAGTGCCCCAAAATTTGTATATGTCCTCCGCTATAAATGCAAGCTAGTTGTGTTCAGGTGATATTTATCTATTTTGGCAGCACTGTGTGCACATATGCAGAGCAGAGGCAGTGCGTGCACAGCTAACTGACTAGTATTTAAGATCAGGGCTCCGCTTCCTCCAGATATACTGGCATGCCCATGCGCGCACTGATGTTACTGTGCACATAGGGTCATGTCAGGAGGTGCAGAAGCAGGGGTAGCAGGCACAGGCTGCCACTGAAACAGGCAGAAGCCCAGGAGAGTAGTTCCTTCCTGGCAGACGGTGGAAGAGCATGGTAGACGGGGAGGCGGCCTGGGCCCCGGCGGATAGCAACACGGAGACATCTGGCAGCGATCCGAAAGGCCCAGACTCTGGCAGACAGCGGCAAGGGCAAGTCCAGCGGCGTCGCAGCGAGGTTGGGCGGCGAGGCAGCTGGACTGGCTGGGCCAGGGAAACTCATTGCAACAGGAGCCTTTTCTGCCCATCATTTGTGATGGCCATTTTCTGCTAACTTTTTGACCTTCCTCCCGCAGCCTCTGTCGTGGGAACCTGTAAAACCCGTAGACTCTTGCCGGTTTCTCTTGGTGTATTTTTTTCAAATCGGTATTTAAGAGAGAGAGCCGTCATATCGTGTGATCGGCGTTGGCATCTTCATAAACACCCCCTGCCCGATTAGAAAAGGGCAATTTGATCAGCGATCTTGTCTGCGGACCTGTAACCCCCGTTGGGCACTCGTCTCTGACTTTCAGGAATTCCAGGTCAGCTGGTGTGAACTTTACCTCTGAATACCTAATCCCTTACAGGCTGCATCCTGCCAGCATTTCATGCTCTCATCTCGTGCATCTAACTTTGCGTCAACGGCGCCCATACTGTGTGATCACTTTTGCTCCAAGGGTTTCCCCCTGAGGAAGCTGGTTCATGCAAAACAGGGCTTTCTTGCGGTCTTTACAACAACACCCGGGAAATTTGATCACAGTCAAAGGGAGATTTTACTAGATTTAGAATTTCTCATAAGCTTTCTTTCACTGCAAGCCTGGCAGGTGCTATGAATAAAACACATGTAAATGGCTTTATATAACGGACATATGAATATGTACATTTATTTATTTATTTAGTGATTCTTATATACTGCGGCACGTAAAAAATATACATCACCTCGGTTTACAGTAAACAATAAATTAGCAACAGGCTTTACATACAACAGGCTTTACAGGAAGTAAACAGATGAAAGCAACAGGCTTTCATCTGTTTACTTCCTGTAAAGCCTGTATTTTATTTCCTGTAAAATAACATCACCATATTATGGATTGTTCAAGCCTAGGTAGAGGATTCGTGGTAGAGGTACTTTTTGTTATTATACATTGTTCATGAGTTAAAATACTCTGCTACTTATTAACCATTTGTTGTTAACAGTATACAAAGCTATTTAACTGTGCTGTAAACAAAGCTAATTCACTGTGCTAGATTCATTGTTAAACTTTGGTATTGTAACACATTATTGATACATTTACATCTCTCACCTCACTGATTAAGTGACTTAGGTATTTTAGACAGGAACAGTTTTTTTCAATGGTATTAAGCTTGATGTGATTCAGAATTGTGTTTTTTTTATTCATGCTCACCTATTTTATTTCATTGTGTGGAATATATTAATAAAATAATCTTTTAATTTTTGCAATATTGCCTTTGTACGCAATACATCACTGGGGTTTTTTTTCCCTTACTGGGAGGCTTTCTAGGGTACTTATACTCAAATTTACATTGCCTAAATTCCATTAGTTACTATATATATATATGTGTGTGTGTGTGTGTGTACGTATTCAGTAGGGTGCTTAGTACACAAGTTATCCGGCTAAAGTTAGCTGCATAACTTGTCCTGTATATTCAGCGGGATAAACGTCCCGCTGAATATACTCGCTTAAAGTTATCCGGCTGCATGTAGCCGTTTATGTTTTTAAGGTATGCGGCCATGCGTGGCTGGATGTCGTGCTACTTAAATGTATATCGTTAAAAGATATGCGGCTAATTAGCACTGTCATAACAAGGAAAATGGGAACCTTTCAAACCCAGGGGGCTCCGGAGCAATCTGCTTCCTCCCCCCCACCCCCCCCCCAAATATCTTATGAAGGCCCTGTCAGGCCATTCTCGTCACCCCCAAAAAACGTTTCTGGGAGCAGAGGTTCCCTGCGCCGTATTTTAGTTCTTTTCCTATTTTTATGCATATCCTGCCCCCTCCCGCTAACCAGAGAAATTTAGCCCGGCTACCCCCCCCCTTCCCCCAACTGCTGGGAGGGTGAGCTTACATTAAATGTACGTTTACAGCGCGGCCTGTCTTAGAGCAGAGCGGGAGGTGCCGGGAGCGGGGCAGAGGGTCCTGGCAAAGAAAAAGAAGGTACTGGGGGGGGGGGGGAATGGAGAGGGTGGGAGGGAAGAGAGGGGGCAGGGTGTTCAAAAAATAGTCAAAAAAATTTGTTTAATCCGGCACAGGGAGCCTCTGTTGCCAGAAACGTGTTTTTTTTTGGGGGGGGGGGGAGGGTGACACAAGAACGGCCGACAGGGCCTTCGTAAGATATTGAGGGTGGGAAAGACGGCGACTGCTCCAGAGGCCCCCCCCCCCCCTAGATTTGAAAGTTTTCCCCATTTTCCTTGTTATGACAGTGCTACTTGTCCACGTGCCTTTTAAAGAGATTCGGTTATCCAGCCACACAACGTTAGACCTGCTCTGAAGCAGGGCTACCCTAGCCTGATATACACCCGATACTCGGCCCCTCCTCGGTACGCCCCCAAAACGCCCCTTCTAGCTGGGTAACTAATTATCCAGCCGGAATTTAGCCGGATAAGGGGGTGAATACAGCCGGCTATGCCATTTGGACGAATAACAGTTAGGTTATCTGTCTAAATGCCTTTTGAATTTTGACCTCCTATGCGCAAATAACTAAAGTAGTAAAGGGTTTTCATGGTTGGTACCTGACTAAATGCATTGGAGCATTATCACAGTCAACCATGACATCACTTGTGAGTAAGTGTTTGTAATGTGCTGTGATTAATAGACTATTGCTTACATTCATCATCAAAAATGTAAAATTCTACAGAGAACACCTTAATAAATAAATAAATGGAAACCGACTCTGTAAAAACCCGCAAAAAATTAAAGAAATATAAACCTGGTGACACAAAGATAAAACAACCTATAGACAAAAGCAAAAAAACAAAACAAAACAAAACAAACTACAATTAACAAAACGCAAAATAAAAAACACAGTCTGAGAGTGGCTTCAGCTTTGCCACTTCAGAGACGGAAGCTACGTCCAGCTGGGCTGCTTTGGTAAGGAGGGCAGATGCAGCTTTGATCTCTCTCCCACTCCTTCCTCTTTTTTTCTCAACTCCCCTTCCCTTTTTTTCCTTTTCCCCTTCTCACTTTGCTCCCTCCCATCCTCATCTTCTCTCCTTTGCTCTCCCCTATCCTTCTTTTTTCTTCTCCTCTAATCCCTCCTCAGTCTCATTCTCCATCTTCTCACCTTATGCACATGGAGCCCTACACCCACTTTTTTCCACTCATTCCCATCATCTCACCTTATGGCGTCAGCAATGGACGCAGCATCACGAAGCTGTACCCCTTGTCCCTTGCTCCATGGCAGATGCTTCTGTTTAGAACAGAAGGGCACCCTGGGTATGGAGACGGAGCAGGGAGTGCAACTCTTTTGCTGTTACCTTGCTGCCAGTCCTCTAGTTCTGGGGCTCATGCTCTCCCTCCTGCTCTATGGTGTTGGGGGCCATTCTGGGTTCAGAACACCTGGGGTTGGGAGTAAAAGCGATGCACCCTCGGCTCCTTTCTACTTTGCGGCATCTTTGGTGCAAGATTTATAAGAATGGTAGCACCTAAAAGATCCCCTTGTATGATCTGCTATGGAGTCCCTGGGAAACACTGCATAAATCAATTACAGCATAAACTCGTTCTTAATATCGGGTTTACCTTACCTTTGCTGAATTGCAGAGGTCCTGGTAATCAGCCTGAAGTTTCTGAATCCTGCTCCCAACGGTAACGTCATTCACCAGCTCAAGAAGAGCCTCTCCCTTTTCATTCACCAGTTTTATGGAAGGCTCATGGGATAGTACTGTTTGTTGAATTGACTGAAAATGCAAAAAACCAGATCAATGTAGTTTTCTTATTGTGTCCTTTGTTTCCTTCCACAAATACCTATTATACCTCTCATTTTAAATATTCTGAACATACTATTATCTCTCATAAAGAGGTCATTTAAATGTCCTGAATATATTATACCCTCAACAGCAATAACAAATACCAGATAAATGCTCTGAATAGTTTGAATGATCTTCCTCTTTCAATTAAAGAGTAACCAACAAAGTAACTGAGCACAGAGGTCTCAATGCAAGCTCCTTGAGATCCAATCATATAGGCTTAGCAAAATCACTATGAAGGACCCTTCTGCAAGCCTCTAAGACTGTCTACTACAACACCCATCGCTGATTCAAAATATGTTTCAGCCAACAAACTCAGAAACTTCTGAGATCCTAGTGATATAGGTAGTGGAAATCATGGGCACCTCAGAACATAGAAATAGCAAAGGATAAGAACAAAGAGTAGCATCAACTGCCTACTGACACGGTCACGGTTACCACCCACTCACCCACAAGACAACCCATCACACCTGATGTATACACATATAGGCCTAGTAAAAGTCACATCAATCAACAAAATATTCCCAATGATCCAGGACATTATAAATGAACAAAATTTAGACATCTTAAGGATAACTGAAAATGGTTACAGGAGGCAGGAGGAGTCTCACTGAACAAACTTTGTTCAGAGGTCTTCTCCATCCCATACCAACCCATATCAGGAAGATGCATAGTAGCAATCCTATTCTGAAGCATCAGGTTATGCGAAATCCCACTCCCTCAGTAATCAGAATCAGAATGCCTTCTAGCTAGAAAACCCAACATTGTTCATGGCTGACTTCATTGCCAACATGACGTCATTTGGTCTTAACTAGGCTGTTAAATCTGCTACACATGAGAAGTGCCATAATCTTGACCTGATCCTTCACATAGGGGTATAAAACACAGAATAGGCATTAAGATAATGCCACTCTCATGGACCCATCACTCACTAATTAAGTTCTCTCGATGCAGTGACTTTAAACAGGTGCATATGACAAGAGCCTGAAATGATCCTCAACCTTCCCCCAATGGATGAGAAACTATTATCTGCAGCAGGCCAAGAAAATGTGTGAAATGAAAACCTAGCAAAAGCATTGGATAAAACTGCCCCACAAAGTATTATGCCCCCCTCACAGATACTCCCCTTGGTATTCCCAAGAACTTCAAGCCCTAGGGCAAAGACTAGAAAGGAAATGGCACAAAACATTCCTCGAGGAGGAACGACTACAATGGAAATTAAACATGACAAACTACTGCAAGGCCATAACTAAGGTCAAAAAGAGATATTTCTTCTACTGTATTAAACAAGCACTGAACCCAGCCAAGAAACTATTCAAAATAGTATACGATGTGCTATAACCCCCACATCAAAAGAATCATACCTCTACACCTAAACTAACATCAAATGAATTTACCTCCTTCCTTGAAAACAAAATCAAGATCTCCACTGCACCATCAAGACATTTCCCACACAGAGAGCAAGACAAGTTCAACCCCCACCAAATACACTAGAGGATCGAGAATCATTTACCCCCATCAATAAAGATGATATAAAAAAGATTCTGGCCACCCTGCATCCAACAGCCTGCATCCTTGACCGGTGCCCAAGTTAATGATGTTAGCAAGTGGAAGACTCACAACCTGGGCATCCAACCTTGTAAATCAATCCCTCTTTCCCTGAGGGACTGCTACCTACAGATCTAAAACATGACATAGTGTGGTCACTACTAAAAAAGGCCACTCTGGATCCAGATAAACCTGAAAACTACCACCTGGTGTCAAATATCCCATTTCTAGGGAAACTACTAAAACAAACAATACAAACTCAACTAGATGACTGGCTAGCAGAAAGAAACTGGCTGAACCCATGTCAATCAGGATCCAGACAAGACCATGAAATAGAGACAGTCCTCATCATCCTGTCACATGATCTCCTGAGATACCATAATAGAAGCCAGGCAGCAGTTCTAGTGCTATTTGACACGTATATCAGAACATCATGGTAACATGACTTGCAAAGATTAGCCCAAGTTGAAAGGTCCTAACCTGGAACAACTCCTTTCTATCTCACACGCAACAAAGTGTACATTTTGCTGACATCTCATCAGTATCCTGGATCTTAAGAGAGTGGCACTCTCCGGGCTCCATACTCTCACTAGTACTTTTCAACATATATCTCAGACCACTAGCAGAGCTGATCTGAACTTTCAACATAAAATCCTACATCTATGTGGATAATATTCAATTCGTACTACCAATGCACCCGGAACAATCAATAGCTATAAATAAGCTAAGTACGTGTTTCACAGTCATCCAAGAATGGACTAAAAACTACAAACCATCTGAATCCCAACAAAATGAAGATTCTCTACAAAACATGCACAGGCACGAGTCAGATCTGAAAATCCATTTTGGAACCTATGAGCTCCCACTATAAACACAGATAAAAAGTTCGGGAGTCCTGCTGGACTCAGAACTTACCTTAATGCCTCAAATCCAGGCAGCAGTAAAGAGCTGCCATTTAGAAAATCATAACTTGCAAAGACTGTGACTGCTCATCAAAAAGAAAAGCCTCCTCATAGTTATTCAATCCATGATAACCATATGGTAGGATTACTGCAATGCACTGTACAAGGGTCTAACACAAAATACCTTCCATAAACTCCAGTCAATACAAAACCCCACTGCACAACTGAGAGAAGGATGTAACCTGCATAAACATATTACACCTGTCCTATGCAAACTGCATTTATTACCCTAAAGAGGCAAATTTAAAACCCTGACATTGATTTTCAAGACTCTAAGAGGAGGTGGACCTATCTGCTTGAGAGAGAGGCCAATCTTACACATACCCTCCAGACCACCAAGATCTGCACTTGGAACCTCCATAATAACTCCAGCAACAAAAGAAGTCAAAAGAACAGATACCTACAACCGATCTTTCTCAGGAGCAGCACCTCCCCTATGGAATTCTCTCCCAGAGGAGCCCCGCCAAATACATGACTACTCCCATTATATGAAATAGATACAACCTTTACTCATCAGTCAGGCCTTTTTTCGTATCAGCAATTTTTATTGGCAAGGTATAACAATCAGTACAATAACAGCATATCAAGTAGAGTAGAAAGAAGGTATAATCAAATTTGAATCTAGACTGCAATGTCAAATACAGGATTGAAATTGAATAATATTGAACAGTAAGGATGTGCATTCATCCAGGACGAATTAGGAGCCCGAAACCCGAAGGAAGTTAGTGCGCACTAAAACGAAATTTGGGTCTCCCTGAATTCTAAAGGCCCGAACCGCGGGAAATATAGGTTTGGGCTTTGCAAATCCCTATTGAACAGTGCCAAGGTTCTTCCTCCTATTTACTCCATCCTCCCCTCTTTCCTCCTAATTTTTGTAAGACTTTGCAGTTTAGAATGTTTGCTCAAGGAACCAGTCACTCAACTCTAATGAGCAGATAGAGGATAAGCAAAAATGCATGCTTATGATATAGAGGAAAATAGCGAGATAACACAGTAACACCCAAAATTAAAAGTCATAAATCAAGTAGGAAAGCTTTAGATTGAGATGGTAAAGAATAAATACTCCATACTCAACAACCTATGGATCCACTGCTGCCACTGGGCCAGCAAAGTAGGGGGCCTCTTTGGTCCAATTAGATAAAATTACATATTTAGCTACTAAAGAGTTCTTATCCATAAACTGTGTTGTGGTTTGGTCAGTCTAGGCATCATATCTTAAGAACATAAGAAATTGCCATACTGGATAAGACCAAGGGTCCATCAAGCCCAGCATCCTGTTTCCAACAGTGGCCAATCCAGGCCACAAGAACCTGGCAATTACCCAAACACCAAGAAGATCCCAAGCTACTGATGCAATTAATAGCAGTGGCTATTCCCTAAGTAAAGTTGATTAATAGCAGTTAATGGACTTCTCCTCCAAGAACTTATCCAAACCTTTTTTGAACCCAGCTACACTAATTGCACTAACCACATCCTCTGGCAACAAATTCCAGAGCTTTATTGTCCGTTGAGTGAAAACAAATTTTCTCCGATTAGTCTTCAATGTGCTACTTGCTAACTTCATGGAATGCCCCCTAGTCCTTCTATTATCTGAAAGTGTAAATAACCGAGACACATCTACTCGTTCAAGACCTCTCATGATCTTAAAGACCTCTATCATATTCCCCCTCAGCCGTCTCTTCTCCAAGCTGAACAGCCCTAACCTCTTCAGCCTTTCCTCATAGGGGAGCTGTTCCATCCCCTTTATCATTTTGGTTGCCCTTCTCTGTACCTTCTCCATCACAACTATATCTTTTTTGAGATGCGGCGACCAGAATTGTACACAGTATTCAAGGTGCGGTCTCACCATGGAGCAATACAGAGGCATTATGACATTTTCCATTTTATTATCCATTCCCTTCCTAATAATTCCTAACATTCTGTTTGCTTTTTGGCTGCTGCAGCACACTGAACAGACAATTTTAAAGTATTATCCACTATGATGCTAGGCCGCCGGCGCGTGCAAAGCCATGGGACACGCGTAAGTCCCGGGGCTCTGCTTGGGGAGGGCGTGTCGGGGGGCGGTGTGGCGTTCGGGGTCGTGTCCGGGGGCGAGGCAGCGGTCCGTGGGTGGGGCTGGAGGCGTGATGGTGGTCCAGGGGTGGGGCTGAGTGCTCTGGCAGAGCGGCCTGTGCCGGGGCAGGGAGCTGGCGACGTGCGCAAGTTACGCTTGCCAGAGGCAGGCGTAACTTAACGAAATAAGGTAGGGGAGGGGGATTTAATTAGGGCTGGGGGGTGGGTTAGATAGGGGAAGGGAGGGAAAGGTGGGGGGACAAAAAAAGTTCCCTCCGAGGCCACTCCGATTTCAGAGCGGCCTCGGAGGGAACGGAGGCAGGCTGCGCGGCTCGGCGCGCGCAGGCTGCTGATTTTGCACACCCTTGCGTGCGCCGACCCCAGATACATTTAAAAGATACATGCGCGGCTACGCATGTATCTTTTAAAATCCGATGTACTTTTGTTCACGCCGGTTGCGCGAACAAAAGTACACACGTGCGTACTTTTTAAAAATCTGCCCCTTTATGTTTAACGATTTTAAAATGAAATCCCCATGTGAGCATTGCCTTCACCACCCCAGCTTCTTTCCCACTTTTACCTGCACCAAAGGGGGGACAACTTTCAAAAGGCATTTTTCACAGGTAAAATACCTGTTTATCTGTTTAAAAACTTTTGAAATGTGTCCTCCCTATCTCTTAATTCCTTTCAGTTTTCTATGTGAGTCTTTTTTTCCTCATGAGTAGCCTTTCTTTGATCTGCAGTTGTCATGCATTCTTCTCTGTTTCTGGCCCTATGCATCAACAACATCTCTAAGATACCTCCTTTTTTGTATTTAGCCAGTGGACACTGCTAAGGAAGCACATACACTAGAAAAGCAAGAGAAGTGCACCTACTGGGGTCCATATGTAGAGCAGATCCACCAAAACATGGCAGGGAAGAATTTGTTTATCTATTTAAAATCATTTATTACCTGCCCTTCCAATGGTCGGGGTGGGTACAAATCAAAATATTCATAAAAACATAGCAACAATGTGATAGCATACATTAAAACAAAACTGGCCGAAAACAAAAACATAAATACTATAGTCGAAAAAGCAAGTAAAAGAAAAACCAAAACAACTCATCACTCCAAGTTGCCCATGGAGATGACAGAGAGGCATTAAATAAACACTGAAAAGAGCTGCAGATAGTGCAGAGCCTTGAGGAATGCCTGTGGTAATGGGAACCCAAGATGAAATGAAACCATTAAATTTGACTTATTGAGAATGTTCTAAGAAATAAGAAGAAAACCAGGAAAGAAGAGAACCCATCGTACCAACTTCAGAGAGTCGGGATAGAAATTTTGTATGATCCATTCCAAAGTGTCGAAGGCTGAGGAGAAGTGAGTAAGAAAAGAATATAGCAAGTACTGCAATCAAAGCCACGATGAACAGTGCCAAGAATAGAGAGCAGAAGAGATTCAGTGCTATGAAATTGGTGGAAGCCAAACTGGTTCTGATCTAAAATGGAATGTTCATCATAAAACTGAGCTAACTGTTTAAGACTGCAGATTCGATAATTTTGGAAAGACAAGGGAGAGAAGAAATGGGACGATAACTCGCTAGGTCAGTTGAATTCAATGAATTGTTCTTAAAAACTGGGAAACAGAAGCACATTTTAAGGAAGAAGGAAGCACCTCAGGTGAGATTGTAAGATTTGTAATAGCAGTTAAAATAGGTGCTATGTCAGTGCAACAACATTTCAGAAGAGCAGTGGAACATGGTTCAAGGGGACATGTTGAACTAGTAGCTGACTGAATGATTTGTATACTATTGTCAGAATGTATAGTTTCAAAGTTGTGGCACAGGGGTACAACTGGGTTCATGGGCATAATAGTTGGGCAGGCCACCGGAAAAGAGCTGCAAATGGATTGAGTTTTAGTTTTAAAACAGGAGGCAAGGGCTGCTGCTATGTAGATTTTTTGTAGATTTCAAAATTTCCAGAAGAAGGGGATTTATGCCATCGGCATTCAGATCTAAGTAGGATGCTTTTAAGGTCCATCATAAACCTCAACCAAAAGCATAGAAGGTTGTGGAAGGACTCACTTGAATCCACTGAAATTTGAGTATGTATTTGGCACTGCTGCTTTAAATAATGACATGGACACAATGGCAAACTCCACAACCATCTGACATCCTACTCAACTGATGCTTTTGAGCAATTATTTCATGAGGTTACCTTATATTTCGCTAGCTGAGCCTTCTTCTCGTACAATTCTGTTTTAGGCTCCACCGGATTATGCAAAATAGCTTGGTATTCTGTCAGCCACTGGGTCTGTGCCCTGAATTTGTCTGAGAATTCCTTTGCCAAATGCAGACACTTGTCTAAGATGGTGTGCTCCTTCCTGATAGAGCCGGTTAGCTCTTCAAGATGTTCCATGTGGCTATGAATTTCTTTTCTTGCCTGGTCGGCTTCATTTTCCTCTAGGTACTTGACAGCCTTCTCCACTTTCTCACGAGCAGATTTCAGCAAATGGTGGCCTCTGTCCATGTCACCCAGCAGGACCTGAAAGAACAAAATATGCATAGTTGTAACAAAAGCAGATGACTGTACGTTCTGTTAAGTTTGTTACAGTTTGATACTTGAAATAGATATGAGCTAATAGTAAAATTAGCTCTGTGATTATCACCCAAAATACCTCACAAATGCCCTTAGATTAAATGCAAATTTACAAAATTGCGCATTGTGTCCAATGTAATTAATCTTATCCTAATTGTAACTACTGTATATAGCTCCTTCTGTAAATAAGTTCCTCCTATTTCTTATTTTGACGGTTGTTTCTTTACTCTCTCTCACGCTACTCTCTCTCACGCTACCTATCTTTCCCTCTCTTCTCCTGTCTCCCTTACCCCCCCCCCCCCTTTTTTCTGGCCTGCTCCCATCCCCTGCCCCCTGTTTATTGTAATTTCCTCCTTTAATTGAGTTACTTGTAAACCGGCGTGATGTGCTATACGAACGTCGGTATATTAAAAGTTGTTAAATAAAATAAATAAATAAATAAATAAATAAATAAATGAAAAGCTGGATAGGGTCAAACAGCTGCCAACAAATGATCTTGGTGGTATCTGAGATAATGATGGTTCTTCTAGATACTAATTTGAAGCCTCTCTCTTGTCTAACTCATTCTTCTCATATCCATCCTTGTGTTTCCAATCCCGTGCTGATGGAATTAGTCATTTCCTCATAGCCAAATGGGAACCAGAGATACTGCATGTGAGAGATGTCTATAGGGAAGAGTCAGTTCAGTTTCCTTCAAGGAATTACGAGACTCTAACTTTAAGCTGCCTGTCTGAACTGCAGTAGATGAGGTCATTCATTCATTCCTGGTAAATTCTAAGCCACATCATGATCAATGGTCATTTGAAAACATTCACGTAAAGCTCTGCTTAGCTTACCACAACACTTCCAAACTGAGGAAAACATCCCTACTCTATCTAATATAGTCAGTGCTATCAAAGACTGTAAGAACTGCAACTATACGAAATGCATATACAAGTACACTTTGTAAAGTCAGTGAGAATGTAATGAATTCCTGTTTCTTTGGGACAAAAAGGCAAGATTACAGGAAAACACAATACGGTAACAAAGTCCTGGATTACCTCTAATTTCTTCATTCTTTTCTCCATCGCTGCTTTATCGGCTGCATCAGAGCTGGCTACTATATTTTTGAAGTTTTTCTGGGCTTCTCCAAACCAGTCCAAATAGGAGCTGATTGAGGATTCCAATTCTTCTAGACTTCTTAACTCTTCTTCAATGAATTGAATTTGTTCCTGTAAAGAAATTGAAGGCCAAAAAACATGTTGATTGAAAAACATACATGTGCTGTAAAACATCTACAAGTTACCATTTACAGAAAGCACATTCATCTTACTAAGGATATGAACATCTCTTCGGCAAGGTTGCAGTTCTGTGTCACTAGAACCGTATTTCTAGACGGAAAAGTCACCTCTGCCCAGCGCTCAGATACAAGCCAGAACTTGGACTCTGCTTTCCTCACCTTGCCAAAGGTGGCTCTTAACCTGATGGGAGCTCCTTTCTGAGCACACGTGTAATCACGCATGCCTCCTCTTTCTAGCAATAGCGTGAGCCCTGGAATGTGGTAATTAATGGGCAGCGTGCAGGGCGTGCAGGGTAATTAATGGGCAGCGTGCAGGACCCAAACTGTGCAGCGCACACAACACACAATGCACACAGCACATCCAACTTTGAGTCCTTAAAGCCTCTCTCAAATCCCCTGGCTGAGTAAGACAGGGTCAAAAGTGTGCACGGAGCACTGGGATGTAAATCGCTTTGCGTGTTGGGAGCAGCTGCAGTGAAAAGGAGCTCTGGCAGACAAATGCGGTAGCCAAGCCGGCTTCTGTCTTTTCCTGCAGGAGCTGGTGCATCGTGACGGGCTCATGTGTGGCTTTGCCTCCTCTCTGTCTTT
Organism: Rhinatrema bivittatum; assembly: GCF_901001135.1. Classification (NCBI taxonomy): domain Eukaryota; kingdom Metazoa; phylum Chordata; class Amphibia; order Gymnophiona; family Rhinatrematidae; genus Rhinatrema; species Rhinatrema bivittatum. Next base: position 572,093,873 of record NC_042617.1, read on the forward strand.
GTTTTAAAATTTGGAAGAGAGCCTGGTGGGGCTTTCAGCGCTTCCCTGGCTCTTCTTTTGATCATACGAATCCTCTCCTTGCCTGCTCCAGGAAGGCTGGCGTGCCACACAGCCTTTCTATTAACGGAGATGTGCCTTGGATGGGAAAAGGTTGGGAAAATCTGCGCTAGAAAGAGACAGTCTGCAAGTTCTTGTGCGCTGTGCGCCATGCTGGGCTGTCCCGCTCACAGCTATACTCTTGTACGTAATATTATGCACTGACTTTCTGAGGCACCTCTTTCTGCTGTATTCTTGAATACTTGTTTTTAGACAAAGGAAGCAGAGGACCCTGACTACGTGCTGGAATGCAATGAGCCAACACCCCAGACCCATTAGCTGATTGGTCTAATACATTCTCAAATCAAATGTATCGCAACATTCTGAATAGGCTCTGATTGGTCAGTATGAAGAGTGTATATTGTTATGTGCATTGCTGGACAAACTGAGTAGTGAGATGTCCACACGATTGATGTAAACCTGTGCTACTCCGAGGAACAAAATAGTTTGTTCCTCCCCCTCCCATTTTGTCTTTGTCTCTGTCTTTCTCTAATTAAAAGTCTCAAGTTACACACTGCTGCAGTAGTTTCTCTAGAATCAACACTCTGCACTTCCTATCTTGCCCCTCTTTCCTGTCCGTACTCTTCCTCACATGGAGAAAACATTTGTTTCTGCACAATCTGTGTGTGTTATTCCACAACACAGACTAACGTTGGAAAGACGTACATTGGAATTTTGTTCCACATAATCCTTTAAAATAATCACAAATAAATAGTGTCTGAGGTTGTAACATAGGGGTAGATTTTAAAAAGCATTTACTCGAGCAAAACTGGTTTTTGCTCGAGTAAATACACTTTACTCAAGTAAGTGGGCTTTTCAAAATTGCTACAATATATGCCATTGAATTGTCCATAGGATTTACTCAAGTAAGTGCACTTTACTCGAGTAAATAGCTTTTGAAAATTGCTACGATAGTATGTCACATTTACATGCGTAACTCCTTTGAAAATGACCCCCATAATGTATAGCATTTCTACTATAATACTGAATTACCTAACAAATGATCTCACACCTGTCCACAGTGCCTAACTTCATTTTTCTTTTCATATCACAAGAAAGATCTCTAGTAAATGCTAAACTCCTGCTTCAAATATCTGCTCAACAGGTCACTACTGCAAAAACCAGAGATATATTTATGTTAACCATGGAAATATGCTTAAGAAAATGAAATGTAAGTGAAAAAATTCCCCATTTTTATGGCTCCCCCCATCTCCCAAAAATGATGTCCAGGTGAGCCTGCTGTATATCTGAGTAAGTATGAAAGAGAGAAAGGAGTCATGCGTAAACCAGATAAGGGAGACAACAGACTATAAGTACATCGTCAAAGACACCAGATGAACTAAAGCAGGGGTGGGCAGTTCCGGTCCTCGAGGGCCACAAACCAGTCTGGGTTTCAGGATATCCCTAATGAATATGCATGAGAGAGATTTGCATGCACTCTGCCTCAGTTGTATGTCATGCATATTCATTAGGGATATCCTAAAACCTCGACAGGTTTGTGGCCCTCGAGGACTGGAATTGCCCACCCCTGAACTAAAGCAATCACTGAGAAAAGTAAAGCAGGCTACAGAAAACAGGACCCCCAGGTTAAGCAAGCAGTTTTGTCATCTATCAAGTATAGCTATCAAAAAATGTAAGATATTATCAATAAAATAAGTCTAATATGTTTATCCTTCCCTAAGTAATGTATTTTTGAGTAAACATAGCTATAGAAGGGCCATGCAATACAACAAAACAGTTATGCATGCTTGTGATTGTAGAAATAGTACAGCTCATTTTTATTAAATCCCAAACTTAGCCAGACAAACCCTTTTGAATATCTCCCTCCATGTCTTTTTCCCATTCTGATTCATATTTCCCTAAGGCATTTGCTCTTGAATCCAGCAACAATTGGAGGGAGGTCTGGCTGTTGGTCTTATTGGAGTCAAAGGCAATGATGAAAAGGCCTGCTGTGCTCTGCTGATGAATGTGGTAGGAGCTGGCGCTGCGGCTTGGGACAGAGTGGGGTGGGGGGAGCAGAGATGGGGGCAGGATGGAGGGAGGGTCAGATTGGAGACAGGGGGGCGGGCCTGGCGTTGGTTTGGCTAGGGAAATTTATGTGCTTGTCTACACAAGAAGGTAGAGAACCTGAGAGGAAGAATCTGAAATGGGCAGGTGCTGCAATTGGTCTTTATCTGCCGTCATTTGCTATGTAACTTAGAAACAAGACCTTTACTACTCAATTAAGGAGAGAATTCAAGGACATCCTCAAGTACAACTTTAAAATCTGCAAGGTAGACCTCAACAGTTGAGAGGACATTGTTGTGGGCAGTATCGGATATAGGCAGCTCTGTCATTCAGCCATCCAAAGCATGGAAACCAAGGGAACACAATAAGGAGAGGAGACAGGTTAACTCCACCACTTCATCAGATACAGGTTTCACCTGCATAATCTGTGGTCTCATTTGGGGGGGATCAAGGATTGGTCTTCGACCACATCAATGGACACATAAACAAACATAATCAAAGGATTTACTGAAAATTCACACATTGTCATTGACAAGAAGCTCTACCATCAGAAAGAACGACATGCTCAAAAGTAGTTAGGGGGTTATTTTCTAACTGCCTTTACTGGTGCACAATCTACCAGTACTTTTACCTGCAGACTTTGCTCCAGGTTTCAAAGTGAAAGTATGCCCAAAGTTTCACTTTGAAAATTATCTCAGGAAAACTACCCGTAAACCTTTGCACCTGCTATTTTGTGTGGGTAGAGATTCCTGAGAAAAAACAGACATACAGATTTGAAAATTCAGAAGTATGTGGTAAATACAAGCCCCTCCTTGACCCCATCTCCTTGGAATGCCTCTTCCTAATGCACGTAAAGTTACGCAGGAGGTGGCACTATGTTTGTAAATGTAGCCACATACAGGAAGAGCAATTTTCAAAAAGCCTTTGCATAGTTTCTTAAACGAAAAGACCTTTCATTTGAATATATCTAAACACTGGCACTCACTGTGCTATATTTTCTTTAAATTCCTGTATAGTAAAAATGACTTTCAGATACATCAATTTTAATTATATCAAATACATAAGACAAAATGCTTGCCACACATTTTATTTGGTGATGATCAAAATAGTTACTGATGCCTATGATAGCTAACAAAGGTCAAGCATTTTTTATTAAAAATGATTTTAAGGTGGAGCCAAGATGGCGGCAGGCTAGCAGTGGCGGTCCGGAGCTGCTCAAGGATTTCTCTGAAAAAAATGTGAAATCTGCTTCTAAAGAATTTATAATGCCTCCTAAGAGAAAAGGACAAGTGAGGGTGTATCCCTCCATACCCTCAACTCTACCAGGGCAACGAACGATCCCGGAACTGGCCGCACTTTACCCGATTGGGGAAGCTAAAGACCCCGCTGATGAAACGCCTTTGGGAGCGTCGTTGGCATCTGGGGAAACATCTCTTAGCCCCCCTGACTTGCGGAACCCGGTGGCGCCAGGACTACAGTCTCCTTCAGCAACTACGGCGTTGGAAACAGTACCAAAGAGTCCTGTGATCAAGTCGGAGGGAGTGGAAGCTGTAAGGGGTGGTCCGGAGACAGCGGATGAGCCGGGAAGCTCAGGAACGCTAGGTGCTGCGGCCTCGACCCTGCCAGGCCTCGGTGGAAGTGGTGAGTTACTTCATTTACAGGAATTTGGGGGACTCACGGCAGAGGAAGAACTGGGAGATATGCATGGAGATCCAGTGCATAAGGGCTTCCCTAAGCCGGACATGGTCACTCTCGACTCCCTATGGGAGTTGTTAGCCTCTCTTGGCCCCACTTTTCAGGGGCTTACAAGGCAGTTAAATTCACTATCTGGAAAGTTGGATAAAGTATCCCAGGAACATGATAATTTGTTACAAGAAAATACAAACAAATTACTGCTTTGCAAGAAGAAGTAAAGTCGATGCAGAATATTTGTCATGCATTAATCCAAGACAAGCAAGTGGTTAATAGAAAAATGGAATCCATCGAAAATAGACTGAGGAGATTAAATTTAAGAATCTTGAACTTCCCTAAGATAATAGGGGAGCAACCTCGAGTAACACTGAGGAAATATATGTTAGAAATACTGAGAATACCAAATGAACATATACTATCTGTGAATAAAGTCTATTTTCTCCCATATAATAAATCTAGAGAAGGGAATCAGCCACAGTTAGATTTAAATAATTTAACTGATATCTTGGAATCCTCTATTTCCTTGGCTGTTGAAACTGATGTGAGTTTGTTAATGAAATACTATTTTCAGCATATGGGAGCAAGTTTCATGGGGCAACGTGTCCAAATCTTCCCTGATTTATCGAAGATAACGCGGGAAAGGAGGAAAGTCTTTCTCTCTATGAAGCAGGAATCAAATATGATAGGGGCCAAGTTTCTTCTAAGATACCCATGCAAATGCGTGATTACCTATAATAGAGATGTATAGATTTTATGTCCCAGAACAGCTAAGAGTATTCTTAGACTCTAGGAAGAAGGTAAATATACTAGCCTGCTAGGCTGATTTCGGCGATTTTGTTTGTTTAACTTTTGTGACTCCCTAAATAATATTCACCCCCCCCTTTCTTTGATAAGCTTGCGGTCTAAATATTTGATTATTTAATCTCTGTAAAGAACAAATTATGAAAGAATTTATGTTTCTGTTTTCTAAGCAAAGTATATATGTTTGTAATTATGTAAAAGCAATAAAACATCAATAAAAGAAAAAAAAAGATTTGAAATGTTTTAATAGCCATAACAATGCCACCACTTGGAACTGATCTCTTGGTTTGGTATTGTTTGACAGCTGGAAAGGTGTGACCTCAAAAAGCACCAAGCATGAATGACAACTGAGCACAGCTGCTGAAAGACGAACATGGGAGACATAATTTGATGACTCCCAATTCAGTGGCAGGAATGTGGAAGACACTTAAAGTGTGTAAATGAATTACAAGCTGTACGTGGCTACTGAATAAAAGGAAACCTTGTGGAAATGAGAAATAACAGGCCACAAAGGCACAGACTCCCTATTTCATTTTGCAGCTGGTAGGAAGAATACAGTATACACGCTTGGCATACCATGACTATGAAAATCACCTACAACTTGGGATATGCACCGATTTTTTTTTTCGGGTCGTTTTTGTTTCAGGCTGTTATCTGTTTAATTTTGTTTTTACAATGGTTCGAGGGTGTTTAGTTCGTGTTTCTCTAATTTCGGACTTGGGGTAGATTTTCAAAGGGTTACGCGCGTAATATATGCGCCTAACCACCGAAAACCTACCCCCTGCGTGCGCTGAGCCTATTTTGCATAGGCTTGGCGGCGCGCGCAAGCCCCAGGATACGCGAATGTCCCAGGGCTTTGAAAAAGGGGCGGTCCAGGGCGGGGGCGGAGCGGGGCAGGGTCGTGGGCATGGCACCAATCCGGGGACGGTCTCGAGTCCTCCGGCACAGCGGCTGTGCCAGAGGGTCGCGTGCCGGCAGCCAGCCGGCGCGCGCAAGATACACCTGCAAGAGGCAGGCGTAAAAAACAAAATAAGGTAGGGGGGATGGATTTAGGTAGGGCTGGGGTGGGTTAGATAGGGGAAGGGAGGAGAAGGTGGGGGGTACCGAAAGAAAAGTTCCCTCCAAAGCCGCTCCGATTTTGGAGCGGCCTTGGAGGGAACTGGGAAAGCCATCGGGGCTCCCCTCAGGCTCAGCGCGCGCAAGCTGCACAAGTGTGCACCCCCTTGCGCGCGCCGACCCCGGATTTTATAACATGCACGCGGCAGCACGGGCATGTTATAAAATCGGGTGTACATTTGTGCGTGCCGGGTAGCGCGCACAAATGTACCCCGCGAGGGTAAGATTTAAAATCTGGCCCTTCGTGCGCACTAATTCAAAATACCAATTTTACGAAATTTCGTCCGTTTTTTTTTTCATTTCAGGGTGCTCCTGAAACAAGACAAAATAGACATTTTCGTTGCCATTGTCTATTTCGTGTAAAACGAATGCGCATCCCTGCCTCGCGCTCACATGGGCAAATGGTTTCCAGCTACATACCAGCAGGTGAAGGATAACAGCCTGGTAGCGAGAGGTGAGCTGGGTGGCTTGGCTGCCCATTCTGCTGCTGATATGGCTCTCTTCCAGGATCTGCTGTGCCAACAGCCCAACCTCTTCAACTTCCTCTTTGCAGATTATGACTTCTTCGTGCCATTTCTGCAATAAACATGAAGAGCAACCTTTCAGTTTGTTGAGGTTTTCTTTTCCTTCCTTTTTTTTTAATATTGGATTGATTATTGTATTTTAAATCCATCAAAAAACAACAAGACCCTCTAATTGAGTCAAACAAAAAATACTAATGCAATGGAAACCTTTTAGGGTGATCTTTGCTACAGGAATTTCCTGATGTAGCACCTGCTTGTTTGTCTCAGTTCTATTCAGCTGAGAAATATCTCTGTTCCAGTGACCATAGTCTGGGATGCTCAGTTATTTTTTAATAATGACAACACTTCAAACTAAAAAACTCACACCTTCTGTTCTGTCTATACAGAAAGCCATAAAATGATACGTCACGACTTGGTTGCACATGACGGAAGGGCTACAAAATATAAGCCTGTGTCACAATCACAGTGACACGTACAGGGCAAACTTCTGCCTTACTTCGGGCACAAAATTATGGGGGGGTGTATTCATTACATTTCTCCAGCATAATGAATGTTTGATAGAACTTGCTTTGTGGCAAGCAGGAGTTCACGTCAATGGGGGACATTTTCAGTAGCAAAGTCCATGGGCTGGTTTAGCCTGCATCTATACCGCATCAAAGGGAAACCTTAGAATATGAGCAGGTGCAACGCGTGAGCACTAAAAGCATCAACGTACTCATGTGCTACACGTGCTGATGGCCGGGAGAGGGCAAAGTAGCACGCTCACTTTTGGAGCTCCCATGTGCACCCACAGGTCTCCTCCCTCGACCTGAACACAACCCGGGAACGCCTCTTTTTAATGTGGTTAAAGGTACACGTGCTGTGACAGCAGTGCACCCTCTCAGGCACTTGAAGTGGGCATTATCAGTCAGGCCATTTTCCCTGGGTAAATATCTCTTTACCCGGGAGCGGACATAAGTCTTTCTAACTCACAGCTAGAGAAAGTGAAAATACAACTCTTTATTGAAGAGGCGTATTCTTACATATACCCCGCAGGCACATGGGCCATCCCTTTATTTACAGATAGGCGCAATGCTGGAACACACACAGTGTCTGCCATGGGCAATGGGGAATTTGCATGCCTGATATCATTATGAAGGCAATGGATAAACAATGTGCGTCACTGTTTAGAAAATCATCCCACCAAAACTACCTGCACACATTTACAGCTGACAAATTCCTATGGGGAGTTTTTCTGAGAAAAATGAGGCGCACACCACTTGAGTTTCCAAAAGTGTGAAATGCAAACCTTTCTTCAACCCCGCTCCTGGGGTACGTCTCTTCTTAGTGCAGGTCGTGGCACTGCACGCATAGGTTTACCCACACACAGGGAAGGCAATTTTTAAAAAGTCCTTGTCCATGGGTAAAGCACTGCTTTGCTCATGGAAAATGCTTTGAAAAATTACATTCTGGAAATATGAGGGGTTTTACTGACAACAGAATCAGCCGACACAACATGTTACCCAATATCCCCAATACAGTGGTCCCACCCGATGGCAGCCAATAGAATTTGTTTGTAAAATGGCTTTTTGTTATAACAGTCTCGAGGTTCTTCAAAGGTGTACCCTCAGCCAAAGTTCATAATCGACTCCTCTGATTTACCTTCATCTGGTGTAGCTGAATCTCCTTCGTGGCCCTGTCAGATTGTCTTCCTGTTCTGATATTCACTTTCTCCTCCAGAGTCTTCAGCCAGTTATCTACTTGATGAAACTTCTGATCCATTAGCCTCAGTCTGCTTAGGATGGTGTTGAGCTGGACTCTGATCTCTGAAAGCCTGTGCCGATAAACTTGCCAATCTTGCTGTACAGACTCTAGTGCACGGTCCTCTATTTGAGGGATGCCCCAGGGAATGACTTCTTCTCTGGTATGAATGACTGTGTTCAATAATGCTTGTCCCTCTGCACAGCGTACCTGTAACTCCTGCAGGTATATACACACATCATGAGAAAATGATGATACATTCTACATCTACATCCAATGACACATTGAGGTCCATATTCAGGAAGCCGGTAAGTGGACAAGTTATCTGGCTAATGTTAGCTAGATAACTTGTCCCACAGATAAACATCCTAAAAAAGCCGAACCAGCTATGGTTGAATGTAGCCGGATAGTATTTTTTTTTAGTTATCTAACTTTATGTGCCTGGATAACATGTCAGCGGGCCAATCCCTTCCCTCCCCCACAAAGTGTAATACTAAAGCCTGTTAGGCCTTGCTTTCCTAGTTTCGCCCCCAAACCTTTTTAAAGACTTAGGAAGGGGCAGGCATTGTACACCAGGCCCAGTCCTGATTTTGACTTAAAAACATGATTGGGCTTTCTGCCCCTTTCCCCCTACCTACTTACCCACAAGGGAGAATATTGGAGCCTACCCCCATCCTCCTGACCCAAACCATCCCACCCGATATCTTTTTTATCCCAACCCGATAACTTTAGGCTGGTATATTCAGCGGGATATTTACCTTCTAAAGATATCCAGTTAAGTAGTATGTTATCTGGACACACAAGGCTGAATAACTTTAGACCTGCTCAGAAGCAGGTCTGGATAACCTAGCCGGATATACCCGATATTTGGCTAGGTTAGCCAGATATCTCAGCCTCTCCCTGGAACGCCTCCAAAATGCCCCTTTTTTATCCGGCTAAATTTCTGCCGGATGACTATTTAGCCAGCTATAATTTAGTTGAATAAGTAGCGGAATATGCCACACTTGCCATTTAGATGGATAACTGTTGAGTTGTCAGTCTAAAAGGCTTTCGAATATCGACATCATTGCATTAGTATGCACCATTATTCATAATTATAACCTTCTTTGCAGAAATTAATATTGTGATTGGTCTATTGAGATGACTAAACAGAAATAGGAACATTAGTTCTTACCTGTTAATTTTCGTTCCTGTAGTACCACAGATCAATCCAGACCATGGGTTGAGCCTCCTGTCCAGCAGATGGAGACAGCCCAAAACTGAAAGGGTATCCTACATCAGGACAGAGCCTACCCTGCAGCCCTTCAGTATAACCATTGTCAAAGCAGCAAAAGGCATAAGGTCAAGCAAGTAACAGGATAACTATTAAAGTTGTTAAAACAATCAAACAATAGAACAACTGAATGAACTGTGTGACTAATCGCTCTTGCATGACTACCCCAGATCATCGTAAAAGATGCTTCCGGTGCCTGTAATGAGAATCCAAGAGAGACATGCAAAGACACAAAAGTACTCCTATAAGAAGGAAAAACAGGAAAGAGTTTGAGCGGACAGAACACGGGAGGGCGTCTGGACTGATCCGTGGTACTACAGGAACGAAAATTAACAGGTACGTATATGGATCAGTCCAGACCATGGGATGTACCAAAGCTTCCTTACAAAGGGTGGGATCGAGATAATCCCTCTCGAAGCACCTGTCAACCGAAGGAACCAAACACTGGCGCCTGTACGTCCAGGTGGTAATGTTGAGCAAAGGTATGCAGGGATTTCCACGAAGCTGCCCTGCATATTTCCTGCGGGGAGACCGATTGACTCTCCGCCCAAGAAGTAGCCTGAGAACGCAAGGAATGAGCCTTCAAGCCCTCAGGAACTTCCCGGCCCTTGCAGATATAGGCTGAAGAAATTGACTCCTTCAACCACCGAGTGATCGTAGTCTTAGAAGCTTGGTTGCCCCTATTTGGACCACTCCACAGAACAAAAAGATGATCCGAAACCCGGAAGTCATTGGTAACCTGAAGTTAATGCAGTAAAACACGTTTTACATCAAGTTGGCGAAGATCACTGCCACCTGGCCTCACTATATCCTCAGGAGAAAATGCAGGAAGTTCCACTGACTGACGTGAAAAGAAGAAACAACCTTTGGCAAGAAAGAAGGTACAGTTTTGAGAGAAACATCCTAATCCGAGAACTGCAGAAAAGGCTCCCTACAGGACAATGCTTGAATCTCCGACACCCTTCTGGCGGAACAGATGGAAACCAGGAAGACGGTCTTGAGCATCAGGTCCTTGAGGGTAGCCCGATGGAGAGGTTCGAAAGGGGCAGCACAAAGAACCCAAAGGACAAGTGGCCCAGATGAGTGGCTTCAAGGGCTTAGCGCCCTTGAAGAAACGGACAACATCCGGGTGAGAGGCCACCGCATGACCCTCGATGGTGCCCAGGAGGGAACGGAGGGCGGAGACTTGGATGCGCAACAAGCTGAAGGAAAGACCCTTGGAGAGACCCCTCTGAAGGAATGAGAGAATCATAGAAACCGAAGGCGAACAAGCCGAGACACCGGATTCTGCGCAGGCATTTTCAAAAATTTTCCAGACGCAGACATAGGCCAGGGACATAGACTGCTTACAGGCCTGAAGCAGAGTGGAGATAACTTCCTCTTTATAGCCCTTATTGCTCAATCTTCGCCATTCAAATGCCATGCCGCTAGACAGAAGTGATCCGCCTGGTCAAAAAATATGGGACCCTGCCGAAGGAGGCATGGGAGATGGCCGAGGCGAAGAGGACCATCCGTCGCCAGATTTACCAGATCCGCGAAACATGGTCTGTGAGGCCACTCGGGGGCCACAAGAATGACTGGTCCCCGGTGAAGCTTTCTTCTGAGAATTTTTCCCACTAGTGGCCAAGGAGGAAACATGTAGAAGAGAACGTCAGGAGGCCAAGGGAGGACCAGAGCATTCACTCCTTCCAAGCAATGCTCCCTCCAGCGGCTGAAGAATCTGGGAGCCTTTGCATTGCTCAAGGTTGTCATCAGGTCCAGGTGAGGGGGACCTCACCTGAGAACAATCAGATGCATCGCCTCGTTGGACAATTCCCACTCGCCGGGATCGAGACGTTGTCGGCTGAGGAAGTCGGCTTGAACATTCTCCTTGCCCGCTATGTGGGAGGCAGCTAGACGATCCAAGTGCCTCTCCACCCAGGCGAAGAGCTTGCTGGCTTCCAGCGCCACCAGACAACTTCAGGTACCCCCCCCCCCCTGATGACTGATATAGGCCACCGTGGTGGATTATAGGCCACTTGCCACGGATTAGTGGAAGAAAGATATTGAGAGCCATGTGCACCGCATGAGCTTCCAGACAATTGATGTGCCAACGGGACTGGACTGGGGATCAGTATCCCTGCGTCATCTGGGATTGACAGACTGGCATCCATCGTGACTATTACCCATGGGGGAGTCAGTAAGGACATCCCCTTCAGGAGATGTGCCAGCGACAGCCATCATTGTATGTCTGCAATGGTAGATTCGGAGAGAGGAAGGGTCACCTGGAACTGTTCGGACACTGGCTGCCAGCGGGATAACAAAGCATATGCGCAAAAGCCCAGGGGACCAGGTCGATAGCGGAGGCCATGGTCCCCAGAACCTGCAGGTAATCCCACGCCATGGGAAGTGGCAGAGAATTAAAGCTGCGCGCTTGATTGATGAGCTTGCGCGCCTGAGCGTCTGGGAGAAATACTTTTCCGACTCGTGTATCAAAGCGAGCTCCTAGGAATTACAGGATCTTGGAGGGCTGGAGATTGCTTTTGGGGAAGTTGATTATCCAGCCGAGTGAAGTGAGGAGAGCAAGGACCCTGTCGACTGCTAGACTGCAGAGAGCTGATGACTTGGCCAGCACGAGCCAATCGTCCAGATAAGGGTGGACTAGGATTCCTTCTCGGCAAAGTGCGGCTGCCACTACCACCATGACCTTTGTAAAAGTGCGGGGAGCTGTGGTGAGGCCGAAGGGTAGAGCCCGGAACTTGAACTGTTGGTCCAGAATGTTGAAATGGAGATACTTCTCATGCTCGCGTCAAATCGGTATGTGAAGATAAGCCTCTGTCAAGTCGAGGGAGGCTATATAGTCGCTATCATCACCCTCAGGGACTCCATTCGGAAATGGGGTACCTGAGAGCACGGTTGACTCATTTGAGTTCCAGGATTGGACAAAAGGAATTGTCCTTCTTGGGCACGACGAAGTAAATGGGATACTGGCCGGCCCCTTGTTTCTCCACTGGCACCGGGACTATCTCCCCAAGGTCCTGGAGCTTGGCGAGGGTTAGACAGACCGCAGGCCGCTTCAGCCGGCCACAAGGAGAAATGAGATGAAGATCCGGTAGGTACCGGGCAAATTCTAACGCGTAACCGTTTTCTATTACCTCGAGAACCCACTGATCAGACGTGATTTTGTCCCATTCCTCGCAAAACAGAGAGAGACACCTACCTAAGTTTCGTACAGAGGAATGGACCGGCTGGATCTCATTGGGAAGCGGACTTGGTGGCCGGATGTTGTTGATTACCATCTCGGAAGGCACGATGGCCCCGAAAGGAATGAGACCATGACTGTGACCTGGAGGTGGCTCCTCTTGGGAAAGAACCTTGCGCCCTGTTGTTGTACTGGCGTTGTCCACGAAAGCAGGTACGTTTCGGGAAAAAAGACTGTTTAGGATGGTCCTCTGGCAGCTTATGGACCTTGTTTTCGCCCAAGGATTTAATAAGCTGTTCTAGGTCCTCTCTAAAGAGCAACTTGCCCTTAAAAGGGAGTGTGCCCAGCTAAGCCTTGGAGGAAGAGTCCGCGGACCAGTTGCGCAGCCAGAGACATCTGGCCGACACTGCGGAAACCATTGCCTTGGCCTGTATGCGAAGCAAGTCATATAGGGCATCCGCGCCATATGCAATGGCGTCTTCTAAATGCTCCGCCTGCTCTGCCTCTGCAGATGGGAGGTCCTGGGTACTGAGTAATTGCTGTACCCACCTAAGACTTGCCCGCTGCATGAGATTACTGCAGATCGTCGCCCGGACTCCTAAGGCTAACACCTCAAAGATCCGTTTAAGAAAAAATTCAAGCTTGCGGTCTTGAACATCCTTCAGAGCTGTGGCGCCCACCACTGGGATTGTGGTATGCTTGGTAACCGCAGATACGGAAGAATCCACTTTGCGAATCTTCAGCATGTCCAGGCAATCTTCAGGGAGCGGGAAGAGCTTGTCCATAGCTCTACCGACTCGGAGACCCGTCTCTGGAGCTTCCCATTCCCGTAAAAGAAATAACTTATGCATGGGATGGAAGGGAAATGTGCGCGGAAGTGCCCTAAGTCCTGCCAGGACTGGGTCCGTGTTTGCCGGCATCGCAGCCATCACCGTATGCTCCAGGGGAGCATCGATCCCCAATTCCTGTAGAAGGAAGGGAATGAGGGGCTCTAGCCCTTCCCGCTGAAATAGATGGAGTACTCGGGGATCATCTCCCTGAAGGGGAGGTGCAGGTGCAGAAAAATCCTCATCAGGATCCTGGAGGGGGTCCACAGGAAGCTGCTGTGGATCCGGGGGGAGTAGAGCCCCCGGGACCACCTGCACCCGGATGGAGCCTTGTGCATCCAGTACCACGGGGGTAGCAGAGCGGGTATCCAAGGAATCTTGGGGGGGAGGGGGATATGGGGGGTCCTCATCCTCCTGCAGCCTGGCCAAATATGATTTGTGCATTAGGAGCACAAATTCAGATGAAAATCGGGCCCGAGAGAATTTTCCCGAGGGGCGAAGGGGGTGGCAAAGGAGGAGAGGGGGGGTCAGGGACATCCCTATGAGAGTGCACTGGGCTTAAATTGGGGGGGTAAAACCTGCAGATCCAGCTCCTCTGCCCCCTGTAAGGCTGAATCGGCATCAGTACTAATTCCCAAAATGTCCACCGTTCCCACGATTTGCCAGGTTGGGAACGGCCTGGCCATGTGTCGGGGAGCGCGTCCCCGGGCTGAAGTCTTCGGCGCTGCCGAGGAGGGGCTCTCCCCACCCGGCAAGCAGCCGGAACACAAACCATCGCGGGAGAGCCGGGAGGCCGTCTCTCCACAAGCTAAACATAGATTAGAAGGCGGCATTCAAAAAGCAAGAACTGCTGCGAGTTAAGCAGAAAACAGCTGAGCAAGGAGCCACCGGAGAGAAGTTCAGGCGATCGAACCTTGCACTCTCCCGCTACTGAACAGACACAAATGTCAAGAGCCCTTCTGCCTCTCTGAACCATAAATCCCACCAAATTAATAGATATGGATTTATTTTTTTCAGATAACAGGGGAATAAAACCTCCCTGAGAGAGCACCTGAGGAATAAACGTCTCGGGGGCAAGGCAGAAGGCGAAGGGGGAATGACTGGCACCACCAGTATCTCCCCAAAATAGAGAGGTCACCGGGAAGGGAACGCAGGCTGAACAATTCAAGGGGCAAGCCCCTCTAGGCTCCCCAAGAGCGAGGGAGACAGTACTGTCTCCCTAACCCAACAGAAGTAAAAGTCACAAATAATAATAATAATTTTTTTTTTACAGAGAATTAATTCTGAACAACACTTGCTTGAGCTTGCCCACAAGAAAAAAGAAGAAAGCAAGGAACCCCGAAGGGTAAGGGCAAGCAAACAGGGAACCGCAGGGTGAGCTGCCTGGCATCTGCTGGAGACAGAAGGGCTGCAGGGTAGGCTCTGTCCTGATGTAGGATACCCTTTCAGTTTTGGTCTGTCTCCACCTGCTGGACAGGAGGCTCAACCCACGGTCTGGACTGATCCAGGTACGTACAGGGAACTCCATTTTACTGAACAATTATCAGACAATGCTTAGCTAAGAATGTACAAGAATACAGATCACTGCAACTTTTTCATTAAAGCAACTGCTGTCTCCAGGCAGTAAAGATCTAAGATCTTTCTTCCTACATTTTCCAGAATCTGTAAATGACTGGGCTTCGACTCACAATTCAATACACCAAGAGTGTGTGGCACGACCTCTCTTGGAACATACAGTTAGAGCTAAATAAAGTAGAATTTCTTCCCTAACAGTGAAATTGATGTTTCCCTTCAAATTTGTGCGGGCGTAGATTTGTTTGCGCATCCCAGTGCGAACAAATCTACACCCGATTTTATTACATGTGGCGCGCTCAGGGGGGTGCACAATTGTGCAACCTGCGCATGCCGAGCCGAGCAGGCTGCCTCCGTTCCCTCTGAGGCCGCTCCCTAAATCGGAGTGGCCTCGGAGGGAGCTTTTTTTCCGGCCCGGGGGCTGGTTCGGAGGCCTCGGTCACGTCCCTGGCATTGCCCCCGCCCCAGCACCACACCCCCGGCCCCGCCCACGGAATGCCC
Source organism: Rhinatrema bivittatum (assembly GCF_901001135.1). NCBI lineage: Eukaryota > Metazoa > Chordata > Amphibia > Gymnophiona > Rhinatrematidae > Rhinatrema > Rhinatrema bivittatum. The sequence goes on from NC_042617.1 coordinate 572,109,203, forward strand.
CTGAATGCCACGCCGCCCCCGGCATGCCCCTGACACGCCCCTCCCCCAAGCAAAGCCCCGGGACTTATGTGCATCCCGGGGCTTTGCACGCGCCGTTGGCCTATGCAACATAGGCCAACGGCGCGCAGGGATTTTAAAATCTGCCCCTAAGCAAAGAGCTGCTATAAAATACACTACAGAAGAAAAATAAATGAACAAGTTGCTGTCGCAATTGCGCCAGTGATGAAGATGTATGTTTATTCTTATCCTCTGTCAAATTCCTCATTTTTTCTCTATACTACTCCACCACTCCTTGCTACTCAAACCAGCCCTAGTTCAGGCCATAAGCGAGGATCTCCTGCTCATCTCCTGGGCCAGTTCCATCTCCATTTCAATAAGACTGTTTTTGTTAAAATCATACCAAGTCATTAAGCCTATAATCTCTTAAACAAAGGGCCTCATTCACAAAGCCGCATTATTTATTTATTTAGTTATTTATAATAAATCCGTCATTCGGATATACATCACAACGGTTTACAGAGAATAAACATAAAAACACGGGGTATACAACAATGTTTATAAAATATACATTATTAAACTGTACGAGGGAGGATACAATAGCTTAAAAGGAAATGCATTACAAACAGAATGACAACCTTTCAGGATTCGTGATGTTAATGACCTTTTTCTCGATTGTCTGAATAGGCTCGCTCAAAGAGCCAGGTCTTTTTAAAAAATTTTTATCTCGGTTTCGAGTCTTAATTCTGCAGGAATGGTGTACGGAAGACTGGGTCCTGCAATAGAGATGATTCTCTCACGCACCAAAATCAAATGAGCTGTATTTACTGAAGGGATCTGAAGTAACCCTTTATTTGTCGATCTCAGTGATCTGTGTGGGGTGTGTAATTGGATTGAAAAATTCAGCCAATCGGTTTTCTGCCCATAAATTGCTTTATGGGGGATACAGCAGGTTTTGCACCATATTCTGTGTGTAATCGGCAGCCAGTGTAAATTTATCAGAATTGGTGTAATATGTTCACGTTTTTTGCCACGGTAAATGGCTTAATTCAGGGATAACGCAAGATATTTCAAATATTTCATGCTATTCCAGGCTTGGCACCATGCGTATTTAAATTAGCTCATTACTACACTAATCAGTGGAAATCAAATAACGCAGCTTGCCAAAAATTTTGCAAGCCGCATTATCTGAATTGAAATTAGCCAGAACTCCCGTCCCCATGCACCCGTGGCCTAGCCTTAAAGGAGCTGCTTGGCCCCGAGAACATCTTCACGCAGAAATAAGGAGGTCTGCACAGACTCCCTGTCCCCCCACCCGCCACGTTGCTATTAAAATGCAAAAAAACCCCAAAGAAATCTTTTTCAGTACAGCCTACACCCTGCTCCCTAACCCAACCCCGGCCCCTTCACTCAGAAAACCCAGCCCCTGGAGGCCAGGACCCCCACCCCTGGGACAATCCCATTTAGAAATAAATGGCCCTGCTGGTCAAGTGGACCACCCCACTCCCTGCTACTGGACTCCCCCCACTTACTCAAAAGGCTGAGAGGCGCCATTTTGGAAAATGGCCACCACCCGGGCCTGGAGCCTAGGGAGCTCTCCGGGTCCCTACTGCAACATCAATGCATCTTTTACAAGTAAAGGGGCCCAGAGCGTGGTGCGTGAGGGTCCATTGGACCACCAGGGATATCTTTATGTATAAAGGGGGGCCACGTGCTTGGGACGGACACAGGGGTGAGGGTCCCAGCCTCAGGGAGCTGGGTTCTCTGAATTGAAAGCGCGGGAGTTGGGGGATGAAGCTTGCGCAGTACTGAAAAAGGGTTTGTTTTTTCTTTCATTTTTACCATCTGAAATGGCAGTGGGGCTGGGAGGGGATGGGGATCCATGCAGACCCCCAGGGGTTTCCATTTGTTTCGGGGGGAGGAGGATATTCTCAGCCCCTTTAAGCAATGGCGGCCCCCACAGTCCCGGTTAAGTGGGGCGCCTTCACTGCCACGGTATTTTTCTCCTCAGGAAAATACCTCCTCGGGGAAAAATTCTACAGCTTAGCGATTCACCTCCAAAGTACCAGATCCTCTATTAGCATGAGAGCCTTATTGTGTAGTTTCATGCATCTTCATTTCCAGCGGGCAAGCAACACTTTGTTCTCTTGCCACCGAGGGGCTCCTTGAATCCAGCATTTCAATTTGCCTCATCCAATGTTTCTCAACAGGTGTGGCCGTGGCTGCAGAGCCAGAGGCTGTAGGAAACAGCTGGTGGGGGGAAAGAGTGAAGGAGGGAGAGGGAGAGGGAGAGAGAGAGAGAGAGAGAGAGAGAGGGAGAGAGAGAGAGAGAGCCTCTAAGAGGGAGAATATGACTAAATAATGTAAACCGAAGTGATTAGTAACTTTGTTACCAGAACTTCGGTATATAAAACTGTAAAATAAATAAATAAATAAATAATAAATAAATAAATATATATCTACCACTGTACGAGGGGCACTTTCAACTCAGGGTGGGTTGTGGGGTGGGGGCACTACAGACCCTTGCACCGGCCCTGCTACTGGTGGCAATTGGAGGAGGCCAAGAGCAGGGACACAACCTGCACAAAAGTTCGTGAATTCTACTAAACAGAAAGGGGGCAAGTCATGGCCTGAAATCCTTCCTATCTCTCTCTCTCTACCCCTCCCTCCACCAAACCCAATCTACAGAGCTCTTCTGTTGCCCTTACTTCCACTGCCCCATCACAGCCTTCCCCTTGCTCTTCCCTTTCATCGTGGAATGGGGCAATGGAACTTAGGGCCACAGTTTAAGAAAACAGCAAATGTAAAATTATTAATAATAATGTGCTGGGGCCAATGAGGTGTGTGTTGTGCGAAGGGGGAAGGACGACGAGCGGGGCAGGGGGTCTGGTGCGCCACTATTTTTACTTTGTTTATGGAAATGTGCCTTGGGCGGAAAAAGGTTGGGAAACACTGGTGTAATCTACCCAGCTCGGTTTTGGGGGCTTCTCTTTTCATCAGTTAAGCCTCACCTATTAACCCGCCTTAATTCGTAGCCTTTGTGCTCTTGTTTCTAGTCGACTGACCAGAATTGCAGCAAAACATTATTAAACCGGCTTGAAATGCTGACCAGGCCAGGTGTCAGAGTAGACTATTGCGCACATTTTTAGGAAGGACTTATGGTCCCACCCACCCTCCTGACTGTTTTTTCTTACACAGATCCCTAAGCACCTCACTTCTTGCCGCTTCACTTCTGAATTCAAGTTGCCTCTTCCTCTTTTAATCCCACCTTCATCTCACCTGGCTTAGATCTTCCCAGTCATGGCTTCATTGTTTTAACTCCAAGAAGCTGAAGTTCTAAACAGAGAGAAGGTTTGGCAAAACCCTGATCACGGCAAATAAAGTGCATTGTTTTCCCTCTTAACATGTGGCGTGGACTCTGCAAGCTTTTTCAGCTTTGCAGAGCTGAAAAAGCTCTGTAAAGCTGGATTTAGCCACCCTAAAAGTGAGGCGGCGCTGGAGGTATTACCAGGGTCAGGGAGCACTTAGAGGGCTGAATCTGAGAGGCCTGACTGCGAGCCTAAATCTAGCCAGCTAGGTCGCAGCTGCAAATGATCCTAAAGCTTCCCAAACAAAATCTAGTCCGCTAGGAGAAGTGGTCAGCGGGCTCGAAATTCGTCCCTGAGCTCTTAAGAAGACAAACACCAGAGAAGAAGGAACATAGTTGCACTGTTTTGGGAGGGCAATTTTTAAAGCCACTTAATGTACACAAAACCAGTGTTTATGAGCCTAAGTGGCTCTTTGAAAACAGCCCCTGGCTTATGCCCTGCATCTAAATGACGTTTGTACGTCTAACATTTCCAGCACTCCCTTTCTCTTTAGGATTTCCCAACCATCGCCTGAATTACAAACCTGCTGCAAGATGCGTGGAAGTCCTCAGCTGGGAAAGCGAGTCATAAATAAACGATGATGATGATGATGATGATGATGATGATGGCTTTTACGTGCATGCTAAACAGGCATTCGCGGGGGGGGGAGGGGAGGAGAGCAGAGCTGTGACTTGGGCACATGCTTTTTGATTTTAAAAAGGATGTTCTAAGTTGCCCTGCACAAGCTACGCCCTGCTTGAAGCAGGTGCGTGTTTGAGAGAGGCCCGTGCGCGCGTGCAATTTCGCTTTCAATGCACAATACAGGCGCAGACTGTACCGCTTTGCGGCCCGTGAGGAACTTCCCCTCCCCAGCCACAAAAGGAGGTGCGACTTGGACCCCCTAAAATTGCAAAATTCTGTGCGTGGCTCCCACTAAACTGAGCTTCTCGTGGGAACCTGTCGACTTCCCCCCCCCCCAGAGCTCTGCCCCCTTTTCAGTGGTCTGCCCTGTGCTCATATTTAGCAGTCTCTGTGTGGCTGGGGGATATTTTTGGCTCGCAGTGGCAGGAGCCGTGCTATGGGAGGCGAAGCCTGCTTGCAGATCACAGAATGCCACCACTCGCAATTACGCATAACTAAACAAAGTCTGCTTGCAGGCCTGGAGGGTCTGCCCTCACAAATCATGCACACAAAGTCGGGATCGGCACCGCAGAGCCTCTCTCTCTCAGATTAGAAGCCAAATGTTACCGTGAGGCATTTTAATTTGATCCACCCACAAGAAGAGAGAGCTTTCCTCACCACACACTTGGAGGCTTTAATTTTCAGAAGTGAGCAAAACCAACATCCAAACACGCGGCCGAGTTCATTTTTCCTTAACTGCAGTTTTCCCGGTGCGCGCGCCTGTTTGGTGATAGAAATGGTTGCACTAAGCCCGAAAAGGAGGCACTCTAAAGGCAGACGTGCAACATGCGCAAATGCTGAAGAGTTTGCTTTGCTCACTTTCCAGGCAGGCCTGGGCCTTTTTCCTCCCGATTTCTGGTGACGATGCTCTCGCACTCTGGCATGGCAGCCACGGGCTGATGTCTGGGTTTAACGGGGGGGGGGGGGGGGGGGGGGGTGAGATTAGGGCTGGGAGCTGGCATCACAATTTTTCGACTCGCCTCGTCTCCGGGTGTCAGCTTGCTGTGTCCCTGCCATACACTGTCTGCCAGCTGGAAATAGCAGCAGCAGTCAGCGGGCCGTTTCCCCCATCTTACACCGGGCATTTATCTATGCTGCGCCAGCGAGAGGACCTCGAGGACAGGAAAAACAGAAGAAATGCCGGAAGACTGTGAAAGACGCTCCGACATTGTAAAGATCAGTACTCAGAGCGTTTTCATTCCGATGCCTTCCCATCACAGGGGCAGGCTTCAAACTGCCCACACTGCGACAAAGGCCATGAAATGCTTTTTTGCCCACAAACTCTGCAGCGATTCCCAAAGCGAAAGCCTGTGCAGGTACTTTCACTTTGAAACGTGCCACAGGCACAAAATACCTTCTGCAGGAGAACTGCACGCAAAGATCTGAAAATGCTGTCCGCGTGAGCACCTTTCCTCCCCAGGCCTAAACACCTAGGTGCACTGTTAGCCAAATTAAGGGTGGGCAATTTTCAGACAGACAATTTAAGATGAATTTTCATAACATTGCATGCATGAAATATAGCATATACAATACGTGCATAAGTAGCCTCTACTTGGTATTCTGTATTTTATAAAATTTGAACATATGCATGTATGTTCACTTTCGCAAGCACATATACGCAGCTACAACCGGAGTGAAGGCAACTCTGCTATACCTCGGTATATAAAAAATATACAAATATATAAAAAATGCTAAATAAATAAATACATAAATAATAAAAAAGGGGCAGTCTAGGAACTTTCCAAGGCGGGCCTAACAATCACGCGTGTAAGTTGCAATTTTCAAAGACACTTACACGCATACATTTTCCAACTCACATATGTTTATGCCCGCTAATTATCTGGTGTAAGTGATATTAAATGTCTTTATTGTGTAGCACTGACTGGGTGGGAGGTCTGGGTGAAGTGGGGGATGTTCAGGCTGAAGAACCAGGAGGGTCTTGATAACTTGGAGAAGGACTGGGTGAACTGGTGGACTAAATGGTAAACTGGTTAATTTCCTTGATGTGCACATGCTTTAAAACTGGCCAACTAATGCGTGTAAATCAGGACTCGCACGACTAAGTCATAGTTTTGCTTACGCACATAAAATATAAACGTATATTTTAAAAATAGGTGGGTGGAGTGAAGGCGTCGAATCCATTGATATAGGTGGTTTCAATGGATTGCATGCAAGCCTACATACGTGCATATACTGCATGGCACAATCAGGCGTATTTTATTAAACAAGCCACTATCATATGTGCATATTATAAAATACTACAGCAAATATGCATGGGGGCCACATACATGCGTGCATGTCACCAAGCGCGTGAATCCACGTGAATATCGACCTCCCTAACAACCTGAGTATGAGGGAAGATTCATTTGGCCCAGGCCGCAGTCATGTGTTGTTGATCAGGCTGAATTTATCATCAGAGGAGGCCGCAGTGCAACCCTTTGGAACAAACGATGATTACAGGATAAACAGGCCACTCTGCGTGACACGTTATCAGCAGGTATGATTCCTCTTCCAGTTGAATTTATTTCCAGCATCCAGCCCAGCAGCAAACAACAATTTTTCCAGGGAAAAAAAAAAGGTCATATCACTCACATACCTGGAGCTCCCGGAGAGTAGCTTCATGAGCCTGCGTGTTGCCTTCAAGGTGGGAAAAGCAATCCAGTTTTTCCACTTCCCGCTGCAGCCACTCCTCAAAGGTCTTCAAGCCTTGCTGGTACTCTTGGTGTAGACGGACAAGCTTCTCAGCTTTGGCCACCGCCTCCTGCGGATCACAGAACGTTTGCCCGCGTCACTTCCCCGGTTCAAACACAGTACAGAGAACACCATGAGTGCAGAATTTCATCGCCTTGTGAATTCAGCAGCCTCTATTCTGCACCATTCAGAGACAGGCAAGAAACAACGCATACAAATTAATCTGCCAGGGCAAGAGTTTCATAGCCCTGAAACCAAGCCTGGATAATTTCCACCGTAGCATGAGAGAAAGTGCTGCGGGTTATCTCCAGATATTCCACTACTGAACTAGGCTTACAGCGTCAACGGCACTGAACTTAACAAGCTGCTTCCATGGATGGCCCTAACCCAGCCAGGAGGAGTATTTTCTTACTATGGGGTTTTGGGACAAACTCTGCACTTACTTTTTCCCCCCATGGACTTTGCCCCCAGTTTGAAAGCTAAAGCATACGCACACTTTTGCTAGCAAACGTTTTGCGGGTACCACGTGTCCCCGGTCAATTTGCACCTGCTTTTCCCATAGGTGCTCTTTGAATGGAAAATATTACGGATAGCGATGGAAATGCAATCTAGGTGTGCGAGTTCTCTCCCCTGGCCTAAATGCCTGCTGGGAAAACGTCTCCTCTTAATGCAGCTGAAGGCATGCACGACGTGGCACACCCTGCGGGCTTTCACCGCCTACAGGGAAGGCACCTTTCACAGAGCTGATTTACATGGATAAAGCGCTTTTTACCTACACATTTTACAGTGGCATGCCTCTTTAAAAGACTACAAGGATTTGTTCAGTTCTCTCCTGAAAAGCCCCTAAATTTTCACAAGGAGCTGATTATTCTGAAACCAAGTCACTTTCAGAGGGAGTTAACATTTTGCAATACCCAGTTCCATGCCAGCACTGTGCCTGAGGCTCAGGAACCAACCTGTGGCTCAATAGGAGGGCCTTAGGAGTAGCACTGCTTCCAGAAGACGTGACACCAGGCCAGAAGAAACGTTTGCGTTTCATTGTGGATCTCTGCAGCACAGTTTCCAGCTGAGGGGCATCACGGTGCAATAGGAGGGCAGAAAGCATTTTAGCCGCGTAAAAGCCTGGCTGCATATTTCCCGTCCTGAATGCGGGTAAACGTATGTGTGCAGTTCCACCACCAACGTACTTTTACCCGTACTGTTGTGGACGGGATTCTGTAGCGGGGGAAAAGGTCGGGGAAGGGGGGAAGAAAACGCTGGGAAGAATGTTTGGATTTTTAAAAACATGCATGTAGTTTCGATCAGGAAAAGTATCGGCAAGCAGAAAAAGGAGGTGCAAACCTGTGTGGGTAATTCACCCCCCCCGGGGCAATATTCAGAGCACCCAGAACTGGTCGGTATAAAGCACCCACGGACCTTTCAGCAACGCGAGCGGTTGGAAAACGGACCCTCTAAAGCCATAAGGAAGGGCAGCTGACAAATCCCAAATAAAACAAATATTTGCTATATTATCACTTCTGGTTATTGACGTTCCTCAGTATACTTGCATTTCATTCAATCTGCACCAGCCCAACAGTGCTACCATCAATGGGCAGGCCTGTGCCTTGAACAGCTGGGAACACAGATTAGTAGCCGGCAGACTCCTAAACTGATACCAGGGTGCTCAGATCAGTGGTGGTGATTGTGCTGGCACGTGACTTCCCTGTCTCTACTCTCAGGACAGCCTTGATGAGCACAATGTGCCTACGTCTCTGGTAATTTTGCTATACATTTATTTATTAATGGAATCCATATTGTCTTCGCTTTTTTCAAACTCCCCCACACGCACTACTCAGTACCGACAGCTGCCCAGCAGCAGTGGCCTGGGAGTGAAAGAACTCGTTCGATCTCAGTAGCTGAGCAAGGTTAGGCCTGACTAGCACCTGAATGGGAGACCCCCCCCCCCCCCCCCCCAGGGAAGATCAGGTGCCGTGGGCTGCTCTGAATATTCCTCTGCAATATTCCACCAGGAAAAGGACACAGGCACCGTGACAGTGCTGTGATCACCTAACCAGTGACAGGGTAGAAGGAGAACAAGAAAAACCAACACTCACAACTAATCATTGTTCCCTGGCCAGGCTTCACCAAAAGGCTTATCTATGTAAAAGCATTCTTTGAGAGATGTATTAGAGAAGGGCGAATGATAGGCACTGCAACCCTCCAATGTTCAGATGTGCTCTGAAGAGGAGTACCTTTGTCCTGTCTTTCAGAGCGCTGTATCGCTCCTGGAGGTCCTGCAGCTCTAACTGGGTTACGTAGTGCTCTGTCATGCCAGCTCCTTTCTCCTCGATAGTCTCCAGCAAGCTGCTGTGACTCAGTACTTCTTCATTCAATAACTGTGGAGCACAAAACAGCAAGGACAAGCTGAGGAGTGAGAAACAAAGTCTACAGTCTCATTAAAAGAACCGATTAATTATCATCATCATCACTGATTGGGAAAAGCTCACATTTTATTTCTTATAGAACGCTATAAAACATTGAACTCTAGGATCCTCCTAATGCCGCCCTTCCATTTTCCTTTTCCTTCGTGTGTTTATGTTGTAGACAGGCAACATGCAACGATTTCCTTTGTTGGCGTAACAGCTGTGATGAACACTTGACGTTTTCTCAACATGTTACTTATGGTACTAACTGATCTGCTGGACTCCTGTTTGGTTTGACATTTAAACCGATGTCAAGTCAACACGAATATCGGTACATAAAAGTGAACAAATACATAAATAAATAAATGCTTTTTCTCAATATTGCTATTTCTATCCAGGAAGGCCATTTCAATTCCTCATAAAATATGAGACTGCAGTACATTATTGCGCTTTGACAGTTATCATCCCTAGCACATGAAGATGAATTTAGTAGAGGGGCAGTTTATGTGCTTACAAGGCGTATGTTGCACAGATATGGACCTGAAAGTTCAAATTAAATCCAGGGTCCACCACCCCGTCTCATGTCAAATAGGTGTTTAAACGCGCTTGGTTTTCCAAAAGGGACTTCTTGTTAAGCCCCGAGCCAAACACGTCATATACTCCGACGCAGGGCTTTTTATCCCGGGTGCCTGCTGGAACTGAGCACCAGTACTTTTTCCCTCCACCTGTTTGATTTGCTCTGTGATCCCTCAAAAAAGAACCATGCATCCTGCATGCGAGTACCCGTACCTTTTTATTTCATAAAGAAAGTACTGCCCCAATGGTCTTTGTAATTTTATTTCTATTCATGCGACAAAAGTAAAGGGCCCCATTAGATGACAACCTTACGATATAACACAGACTCTCATTATTTGCACCACCCGTAGACATAATTTGTGAGAATATATTGTTTGATCAGCTTAATTTGCAATGAGGCAGGAATCAAGAATTAGTGGGCCATTATCCATGTGGCGATTATTCAGTCTGCTTGTTGATATCTATCAGTGGGGAGAGATGATCAGCTCACTAATTCTAGCACATCTTATGCTGTATATCTGTTCGTCTACCCATGTTCTCTTTTGTATGTGGACAAGATAAAGAGACCATGAGAATGAGAATCTGTGAGCACAGTTCTTTAAACATTAAGAAACTGGAGGCACCCACTATATAGCATTGTGTTAAGTAAAGACATTTATTTGGAGAACTTAGGTTTACAGTGCTCAAACAGATGAGTACCACATGCCATGGCAGTGACTGTGATTTTATGCAGACATAGATTTATGGACTTCAAATGTCATATCCTAAGGGACTAAATAGGGGACTCCAATGGTCTGTTTTTCCTAGACGAATTCCATTAGGTGCTCACTGTATATATCATAGATGGCTGTGAAAGGATGTCAGTCAGGCACAGCCGTTCAATTTTGTTCCTTCATCCTCTTTCATACATTAGGATGGGATTCTGTGAATACATTCTGCCTTGGTAGTCAATCTGTTCTTATGTTCAGTTTGGGGGGCACTTTTTATCCTCACACACTTGACACCAATTTTCAAAGCACAAGTACGCGCGTATGTTTTCTTTGAAAACTACCTGCACACGTGTACACCTGCTAATGTACACCTGCTAATGTACACCTGCACACATGTACACCTGCTAATGTACACCTGCACACGTGTACACCTGCTAATGTACACCTGCTAATGTACACCTGCACACATGTACACCTGCTAATGTACACCTGCTAATGTACACCTGCACACGTGTACACCTGCTAATGTGTGCAGGCAGTTCTCTCAGGGAAATTTACATCCCTACTTTTTTTAAAAACTGACAGGTTTGTGGGTAAATGCTAGGCCTGCCCACCAGAATGCCTCTTTTAAACGTGGGTAAAAATCACCTTGGCCCAGGGTGCACACATGTATTTATTTCTCGTATCAAGCAGGCAGTTTTACAAAAGGCCAGCTATGTGTTGCGCGTCCTGTCCGCGCTCGGCCCGCTCACCTCACTAACTCCTCCACGGGTCCCGGGTCGTCCTCCCCAGCTGCAGCCGCAAGCACGGCCAGGCCTCATGGCGGGGCTCGGCGTCCTCCGTGGCGTCGGCCCTGCCCCTAGGTACGCGCGTGCGGACCGTCCGGTCCCTTAAAGGGCCAGGGGCAGATCCTAGCTCCGCGGCGCGCCCTGATTGAACGCTGTATAAGAGGAAGTGCCTGCCGGTACTTCCTCGCCTTGGCAATTGGGTCAATCACGCTGTGATTTCTAGTTTGCCTCTGCGTTTTCCAGGCTTTGTTCCAGTCTTGTTCTAGCCTTGTTCCAGTCCTGTTCCAGTCTCATTCCAGTCCTGTTCCAGCATCCTTCTGGAACAGCGGTCCACGCGCGCGTCCTCCTGTTCCTTCATCTCCCCAGGTAGTACCTCTCGGACTGTCTTCTCGGTACTGACCTCTGCCTGTTCCTGACTACATTGATTGCCGCCTGGATTTGACCTCTGCCTGATTACTGACCACATCTGCACGCTGCCTAGAACCGACCTCTGACCACGTCTGCCCCCTGCCTGGAACCTGACCCCTGCTTTGGCTGACTATCCACGGACTGACCACTGGAACTTGACCCCTGCTTTGGCTGACTATCCACAGACTGACCACTGGAACCTGACCCCTGCTTTGGCTGACTATCCACTGGTATTGACCCCTACTTTGGCTGACTACGCTACCTTGACTCTGGCCTTGTTCCTTACCTTACATTCAGAGACTCTCTTCTGGCCTTCTCTGGCACCCCGGACTTCTATCTATTTATTTATTTATTTATTTATTTAGCGTTTTTATATACCGGTATTCGTTTGGGACATCATGTCGGTTTACAATTAACTCATTAACAAGAGAGAAGCTACATTGAACTTTAGTTCCTCTACAGGTAAAGGGGAGGGGGTGAGCAGAGATTAAGATAATTATATAGATCAGTCAAACATTGACAACAGCAATTAATTGGTTAAGAATAGATACATTATTATATACAATGTGGAATGTTATTTACATATAGACGGTTTTAGGAATGTTCGTCTGAACATTGACCGTGCACCCTTGATCGTGGTGGGCACACCTCTAAACTTTCTCTCAAGGAGATCCTGCGAGGCCCGGGTAACTAAGGGCTCAACCCGAGGGAACCCCGGGTTGCTGGTGGTGAAGCTCCAGCTATAGCCTCTGTCTCCTCCTGTGCTCCGCCTCCTGGGGGCAGCACTCTCTGGGTCCGACCAGGGAGCCTACCAATCCTGCACTAGGCCAAGGGGGTCCACCTCCCGGCACAATACTATGTTGGCAAAGAAATGCCATTTCAAAATTACCCTCCCTATGTGACTCAACTAGGCTGCTCTGATTGACTACTCTATTTTTTTTCCAAACTTTTTAACCACTTGAGAACATGACTTGTACAACTAATCCAAATGCCTCTTTGGAATGTCCTTTTCATGATGAGCTGGGTCCCTTCTTTTTGCACTCTAGGTTTTTTGATTATTTACCTGGTAGACAAAGTGATTTGTTTAAAATAATTATCTCTGCAACAGTTTGGTTTGTCTCGTCATTAGAACACCATGGGGGTAATTGTCAAAGGCAGTTTTACGTGCGTATATGGGCTTTTTGAAAACGTCCCAAGGGTTGTACATATAAACACAGATGTAATTTTGTGCATACTGTTCTGCATCCTGCAAAGAGGCATTCCCAGGGGCGGAGCTGGAGCAGGGAAATCATCTGTGTGCAAATTTTTAATTCTGACACGTAAATGTTCACGCGGATATTTACACTTGCTCCCTAGTAGGCGGAAATGTACGCACTCTTTCCCGCACAAAAACACATGTAGGCCTGCTATTTTTTGAAGAGGACTTCCATGTAGAAGTCTGCTTTGAAAATTCGGCCTGAAGTCTGTGCGTGGACCTCAGCTCTAAGTGTGCTGTTAGAAAACTGGGCTCAATGGGAATAAGCACAAAGAGAATTTGGAGATGCGTTTCTACTTTCAACCCCAATGCAGGCATGGAAGTGCCAAAAGATGACCATTGCCAAAATTTATCTTCTGGTTTCTGCCACATTGTTTGGAAAACGTTGATCTTTTTGCTGGCTCTTTTGTCACAAAAGATCTTCCACTATAACACTTGGGAAGAATAGGACTTTTTATACATTCAATTAATTTTAATATTTTGGCAAATTAATAGGATAGATTGATTATACAAATAATGAAATAGCACTTTTGACAGCACATTGTTCATGAATGTATGATACCTATTGAAGATGTAAATTAGAATGCACGTTTCTTTAATTATATCATATAAATACTAGCAGGGATGAGTGGGGGTATTTTTTTTAACCCGTGTAGTGAAAATATAAAATCATTTCCAACAAACACTAGGTTGCCTGGATTTTTGCAGGGGTGGGGGGTGACCCAGAGGTGTTGTTTTTTCACTCTACACTATTAACAATAGAGGAACATACAGAGTTAGAAAATGAGGCAGGAAATTAGCAATGCTAATTCTTAGACATATAACAAAAACATTATGATCATGTAACTATTAAAATTCAGCAGAGGCATTTACCATAAAGGCATATGTGGATTCAGTCATGAAATAAATGATTCCAAACCTTTGCCTTGCTGAGAGCGGCTGTTTTGTCTCTCAGCTCTGCACACTGTCTCTCAGAAGCACTCAGGCTTTCTTCCACCCGCTCCATCCAGCCGGTGAACTGTCGAACATCATCTTGGTAGCTTGTCCACTTGGAGAGCGCTCCTTCAAGCTGACTGTATGAGAAAATATATTTATCACTCGTTTAAATAAAAAAGAAGGTCAATTTAATACAGCTGGATTTCCGCGCGCAGGGGGGTTACGCGCGCTGAGCCTATTTTGCATAAGCCTGGCGACGCGCGCAAGCCCCGGGACGCGCATATGTCCCGGGGCTTGAAAAAAGGGGTGGGACATGGGCGGTCCGGGGCCGGGGCTTGGGCAAAGGGCCTCTAGGCCGGGGGATTGCACGCCGGCACTTGGCCGGCGCGCACAATCTACACCTGCCCAAAGGCAGGCGCAACTTGAAAAATAAAGGTCGGGGGGGGGGGGTTTAGATAGGGCTGGGGGGGGATGGAAGGAAAGTTCCCTCGGAGGGAACAGGGGCTCGGCCGCGCGCATGTTATAAAATCGGGCGTAGATACTAAAATCTGGCCCTAACTGAATATTTTGGAATTTTTTTGTGATTTTATTATGGTTTACCTTGTCCTGAGCACCCAGAAAGGCTTTGTGATAAATTAATAAATATATAAATGTGATAAATTAATAAATATATAAATAAAAAGCAGTTTCATGTGAAAATGGAAGAGGAGAGGCAGAGATCTCTAACCTGCAGGTCTTATCAGTTCTAAATACAATGAACCCATAAAGACACGCAAGCTCACCAATTGGCAGATTCCATTGTACTCAGTGCTTCTCAATCATTAGAGTAAAAGAAGGCAATGTGTTCATGCACCAAATGGATTTCAATTTTCTAAAACCATGGTCATTCACAAGTCCACATCCCCCAGTGAAACAAGCCTCAAAGCAAGGCCAGTATCAGAGTATGTGGCACCCCAGGTGAACTTCTGGTTCTTCGCCCTCTCCCCCTACTTATCTCTAGCACCGTGCTTGCTCCTATTGGCTGCAGTAGCTCCAGCACAGCATTCCCTTCTTTGGCTGTACTGGATCTGCTCAGCAGCTCTTTGGGTCTCATTTGGGAAGAATTTTGCCACCTGCTAAATATTGCCGCTCTGGGTGACTGCCTAGTTGGCCTAATGGAAGCACCAGCCCTGCTCACAGGGACTACATTCACACCTTACCCTATTTTAATCTGAACATGCAAGTTCTGGTACCACATTATTTTTGTGCTTTAAAAATTTCAGTTGTGTGCCACATTTCTGCCTCATTATACAGTTCACCTTAAGGGCCGGATTTTAAATGCCCTGCGCACATAAATCCGGCCGGATTTACGCTCGCAGGGCCCTCGCGCGCCGGCGCGCCTATTTTGCATAGGCCGCCGGCGCGCACAGAGCCCCGGGACGCGCGTAAGTCCCGGGGCTTTGTAAAAGGGGCGTGTCGGGGCGTGTCCTAAAATGACGTGGCGTTTCGGGGGCGTGACGCGGCGTTGCGGGGGCGGGTCCGGGGGCGTGGTGCCGGCCCAGGGGCGTGGTCGAGGCCTCTGGACCAGCCCCCGGGTCGGGTGATGGCACGCCAGCAGCCCGCTGGCGCGCGCAGATTTACATCTGCTTTTAGCAGGCATAAATCGTGCAACAAAGGTAAGGGGGGGTTTAGATAGGGACGGGGGGGTGGGTTAGGTAGGGGAAGGGAGGGGAAGGTGGGGGGAGGGCGAAGGAAAGTTCCCTCCGAGGCCGCTCCGAAATCGGAGTGGCCTCGGAGGGAACAGGCAGCGCGTGCTGTGCTCGGAACGCGCAGGTTGCACAAATGTGCACGAACAAAAGTACGCGCTCGCGCAAAATTATAAAATCCACCCCTAAGTGAACACAAAACAAAATGTATTGTTTGTGTGTTCATGCAGTCTATTTTTATTGAATTTGCATACTCAGTTTCCATTTAGAAAACACAACATTAACTCATCTGGGAGGGTACTACTGAGTACCTAACATAGGGTCATGTGGCATTAGGGCCTTAATGCTAGTTGAGAGAGAGAGAGAGACTCTAAATAAATATCAATATGTCACTATTTATACCACTGTAAGAGGGGGTACTTTAAACTCAGGTGTGGGGTTTACACAGGGCATTGTACAAATCAACTCCTCTTGGACCTTTCTTTGATTCAAATGACAGAAAATCTTCAGTGATGTCAACTTCGCTTTTCTGACCTCTGACTGTGTAAACCCCATACTGAGTTAAACGTACCCTCTCTTCCCGTGGTATAAATAGTGACATATTGATTTCTATTGAGAGTCTCTCTCTCCGTCTCTCTCTCTCCAACATGTGTAATAAGATCCTTTTTGCTGTAACGCCCCCACGGTGTATTAATCAGCACGTGAAGTGATAAATGTATCGCACCTTGCAGAAATCACCTATGCGAAGCGGGAGCAGGGTAATTAGCTTTCTTTTATCGTGAGCGCTATTTCCGCTATATTTATAGCATTTTGGTAAATGCAGGCCTTAGCTGTCCAACCTTGCTCACTGGCACCTGTCTTTATTGGACGGTACAGAGGAAGGGTGGGAGGGAGCAGGCAGGGAAGGCTCCCCCAGCAGCTTTTTCTATTACCTGAGAGCAGGGACCAAGGGAGGGGGATCAGTAGTGGGCTTTAAAAAAAAAAATCCATAGTACTGTCAGAAGAGAAAGATATTGGCGGGATGTTTACAAAAATGCTTTATACAATTGGGATGGAGGGAAGTGGATTAGGGCAAAGTGGTCCTTTGAAAACATATTTGTACACTGGTGAGGCTGGGAGGTAACAGGATCAGGTGGATGGGACCTTTGCAAAAGTATTTCATACAGTCAGAAGGAAGGGAAGAAGCAGACGGAGCAACAGGACCACTGAAAAAATATGTGTACAGTCTGGGGGCAGAGACGAAAGGGGGATCCTGCGCCAGACCTAAATCTATATTTCAGTTGGGAAGAACAATGGCCGGCCAGATCTAGACCTGCTATTGCAGCATTTAGATTTGACTGGCCACCATCAGACGGTTGGCACTGAATATCAGTGCTAGCCATTTTACTTTTTTTCTGCTGATCTAACCCTAGCATCCTGGACCAACCAGGATTCGAGCAGCTAAAGTTAGCTTCCTAATGAAAGTTAAGAGGACAAATTTAGTCACTTGCCCCAGTCAATTTTCAAAGGCTTTGATCTAACCAGGTAATTCCATACTTAGCCACCTAGATCCCTTTGATTATTGACCTTTAATTAATGATACAATAGAAACAGAAATATAGAAATGATGGCAGAAAAAGACCAAATGGTCCATCCAGTCTGCCCAGTAAGCTTATGGTAGAATCTGCTGGGCTGTGTAAGTTACACCATGCTTATCAGGTTCCCAGATCATAAACGATAGGACCCTCATTGGTTGCTGTTTGAATCGAATTACCCATTACCCCTGTGCTAATCAGTTTCACACATTGTAAAATCCAGGGCCCTCGTTGATTGCTGTTGAATCCAATTTCCCGTTTTGCCTTGTCATTGAAACAGAGGGCAATGATGGAGTAACATCAACAGCATCAAGGCTTATTGGTTACGGGTAATAACTGCCACACCATCAAGTTAGTCTATGCACTCTTTTCTTCATTTCCATCCTTTAGCTTTTAGGGATCCACAGTATTTTTCCCATGCCCTTTTGAATTCTTTCACTCTTCTGGTTTTAACCACCTACTCCAGAAGGGCATTCCAGGCATCTACTACATTCTCAGTGAAGAAATATTTTCTGACATTGGTTCTGAGATGTCCTTCCTGGAATTTCTTTTTGTGACCCCCTACTTTTACTGATTTCTTTCCAATGGAAAAGATTTGACCTTCAGGTATCTGAAGGTCTGTATCCTATCACCACTGCGTCTTCTCTCTCTTCCAAGGTATACATATTCATATCCTTCAGTCTCTCCTCATACGTTTTCTGATACTGACCCCACACCATTTTGATAGCCCTTCTCTGGACCATCTCCATCCTGTCTCTATCCCTTTTGAGGTAAGGGCTTCAGAACTAAACACAGTACTCCAGATGAGGTCTCACCAAGGACCTGTATAAGGGCATCACCACCTCCATTTTCTTGCTGGTTATTCCTCTCTCTATGCAGCCCAGCATTCTTCTGGCTTTAGCTATCACCTTGTCACATTGCTTTGCCATCTTCAGATCGCCAGAGATTATCACCCCTGTGCACATCAGCCTTCACCCCTCCCCATCTCATACAGCTCTTTTGGATTACCATAGCCCAGATGCATGACTGTACTTTTTAATATACAGTTTTGAATTAATAGTGACTGCACTTTTTGGCATCGAATCCTAGCTGACAAATCTTCGACCATTCTTCAAGCGTAAATCACTTTTCATTCTCTTTACTCCTTCAGACATGTCCATTCTGTTGCAGATCTTGGTATCATCTGCAAATAGACAAAATTTATCTTCTATCCCTTCCGCAATGTCACTCACAAAGATATTGAACAGAACCAGTCCCAATACCAATCCCTGAGGCTCCCCACGTAACACAACTCTCTCTTCAGAGTAGGTTCCATTAACCATTACATGCTGTCTCCTGTCAGTCAACCAGTTTGTAATCCACTCCTCCATCTTGGCGCTCACTCTGAAGCTTCTCATTTTGTTCACAAGCCTCATATTTGGGACAGTATCAAAAGATTTGCTGAAATCCAAATATATGACATTGAGTATTCTTCTTCGATTTAATTCTCTAGTCATCTAATGAAAAAAATCAATCAGGTGTATCTGAGCGGACTTTCCTCTGGTGAATCCATGCTGCCTCAGTTCCAGCAACTTACTGGATTGTAGATAGTTCAGTATCCTTTCTTTCAACGGCGTTTCCATTAATTTTCCTACCCTGAGGTGAGGCTAACCAGTCTGTAGTTTCCAGCCTCCTCTCTGCTTCCACTCTTGTGAAGCGGGACCACCAGCGCTCTTCTCCAATCTCGCGGCACCACTCCCATTTCCAGGGATCTATTGAACAGGTCATTTAGTGGACCCGCCAGGACTTCTCGGAGTTCTTGTAGTATCCTGGGATGTACCTCATCTGGCCCCATGGACTTGTTCACATTCAGTTTTTTTCTACCTCTTCTCACACATACTCTTCTGTAAAAGGAGGTGTGTCTAGCCCATTCCCTTCTACGGTCTTGTCAACCAGCGACAGTCCTTCTCCAAGGTCTTTTTTAGTGAACACAGAACTGAAGTGTTTGTTTAATATTTCTATCATTTCCTTGTCTGTCTTGGCACATAGCTCCTCATCACCTTTCAATTTCACTATACCACTTCGGGCTTTCCTTCTTTCTTTTATATATCTGAAAAGGGCCTCTCTTTTTCTCTTTGGCAATTCTTTTTTCCACGACCTTTTGTTTTTCTGATTTCTTTCTTTGTCTCCCTCATTTTCACCAGGTATTGTTCCCTGTGCTCCTCTTTTTGGGTTCATTTATACTTCCTGAACGCTGGTCTTTTGCCTTTATTTTTGTAGCCACCTTCTTTGAGAACCAAATTGGTTTCTTTTTCCTTGAACTTTTGTTTACTTTTCTAATATATAGATTTGTTGCCTTTGTAATAGCTCCTTTTAATTTAGCTCACTGTTATTTTACGTCATCCATTTTCTCCCAGTTTTCTAGTTCTTCCTCCAGGTTCATCCCCATTTTGTCAAAGTCCGTATATTTGAAATCCAAAACTCTGGTCTTTGTGTGACTTCTTTCTATCTTATTTGATCACTTGGACTCAGGTGGGCACCTGTCCAGACATTATAGACATTATCCCCATTTGTGAGCACTAGGTCCAGGATTACACCATCCCTCGTGGGATCCCATACCATTTGTTTGACCATATCCGCTCTCTCTCTACTTCTCATAGATTCCGCAGAAGGGATCCTCGTCTCCATACTACAATTGTATTTCTTTATTTATTTATTTTAAGTCTTTTCTATACCGTCGTTTGGTGTGGACCGTCACAATGGTTTACATTAAGGCACATAAAAGTAATGATACTACTATTTGTCCGTTTACATAGGTGCCATAAGGTTCGGTAACATAGTTTGTTATCAATGTTAGTTGTTAAATGTGATTAATCATGTCCATGTCTTTCCTTCTCAGTTTTAATTACAGAGCTAATTTTACAAATGTAACTTATCCATTAGTAATGGTGTGCTATATCTTAAAAAACTACACACTTAGTGCATTTCTGCAGTGTGTATGGTTGTTTAATTGTTCGTGCTTTGCCCATTCCTGGCTTCTATTCTCCCTTCTCTTTCTGGAAGGCTTGTTTAAATAGCCAGGTTTTCAAACCTTTTCTAAAGGTTTTGCTGTCTCTTTGTAGTCTTAAATCCAAGGGCATGGAGTTCCATAGTATGGGTCCTGCCAATGATAGTGCCCTCTCTCTTGTAGAAAAATTTGACTAATTATGTGTGTCATCCCAGAAGTGTTCTCTCTTTCTCTCTCTCTCTCTCCCCCTCTCTCCCCTCCCACCTCCTCCAAAACAGGATTATTGCAATAAATATTGCAAAGCCCAGTTTGGGCATAACACCAGGAAGGTGCAGTTATTTCAGGTGGAAAGTTATTGCACATAATGTTAAAACTCCTCATTTTCATAAACTCCTCCTTTTGACAAAAATTTACATACACATCTCACGATGTGTAAAATATCGCATGGGTTATTGTTATCGTGGGTGTTAGGGCCCACGATAACGCCATAACCCATATAGCGTTCACAAGAAATATGCATTATAATAAAGATGATGACCTGGGATGTTGATCCTCTTTCTCTATCTTCATATTAAATTTTTCAGAAGGCCAAAAGGGACATGTATTTTTAATTAATTTGAAGGCATGTTTAGTTATTTATTTATGTCTCACATTGAATGCAGCTTCTATTACAAGTATGCAAATGGAAAAGATAAGTGTGCAAGTGAGCTAACAACATAACTGACACTATTTCTCATCCAGAAAATAAAGCTCTAAATGTCCATTAAGGGGATTTTGTAACATTGTACATAAGTTAGCCGGCAAATGCATGTATAAGTTACACCAATTTTTAAAGTGGATTTATGTGCAGAAGTCCACTTTAAAAATTGTCCCAACAATTCTACTAAAATAAACATCCTGCACTAAATTTCCCATGAAAATGTACACAGAAGCTTTTGAAAACTCAAATGTTTGAGCCTGATTTTCAAAAGCATTGACATGCTTAAAACTAGGTTTTACATATCTAAGTGAATTTTACCCTTGTAAATGGGCTTTTGAAATTTGCTACAATACATGCCATCGAATTGTCAAAAAGGTTTTACCCATGCTGAGTGCACTTAATGGGAGCAAATGGCTTTTGAAAATTGCTACAATACTATGTTGCATTTACAGCCATAACTCCTTTGAAAATTCACTTGTATGTGCGTTAAGTGCAAATTCTTTTCTAACTCCGCCCCAGGAACACCTCCACTCAGTCCAGGTAAAATTCCGTGTGTGAATGAAAAATGTGCAGCTCATTAGAGCCAAGAAAGATGCACAGCACCCATCCAGGTAGGTCAATAATGCTGGTTTACATGACTCTTTCTAATTAATCAGTGTTTCTTGTTTCTCAAACAATTAAACAAAGACATTTCAGAGGGCTATCAGTAACCCAGGAAGGGCATAGAAATTAATTTAAAAGCATTTTCTTAAAGAACTCTTTTTTCCTAACGGTCCTAATGTTATTAATCTCTGTGCGATCTTTTTTCAGTCCTGGTACCTTTTACACTGTATGCAGGTAGAGAGGAAGGACGCCCAAGACTCTTTTAGTTCCTTCAGCTGCAGCTGAATATCAGGCACCCCATCTGGGGAGGTGTTTCTCAGCACGGAGTCTCCTCTGGTCAGCACCATTTTCACCTGAATCTCCTTCTCCTGCTTCAGCAGCAGCAGTGTCTGCAAAAAAAAAAAGCAGGGTCATGTACAAATATCTGCAGGAGGGATTACCATTAAGGAAAGGCAACAGCACGCAGGGCTATTCTGCCACATTCCTGAGCCTCTCAAAAATGCCCTCCTACTCCGTGGCAGGAGTAAGTGGTAGAGCCTGCTGCCTGCATCCACATCTACGAGAGCTATGCTTGTGTGGCGGGGCTACGCCAGCCACTAACACCTTCCCTGTGTGTTTTTTCTGTCTAGGGGTAGTTGGAGGGGGCTTTGATAGTTTTTGATTCCTCCCAGTGCTATAACCCCAACTTCTGGGTGGGATACTGTTTTGGGGGCCTAAAGACCGTTGGAGCATGCCCAGTGGGTTAAGTGGGAAGGTGACAGAGGAAGAGAGAGGAGTCATAGCTAGAGATTCCTCCAGGATCTCAAAGCAACTGGGGTAGAGAGTAGATCAGGAGCTAAGGAGAAGGAAGGAGGCAAGAGATCCTCCCCCCCCCCCCCCAGGATCTCACAGCAAGAATGTTTGGAGAGCAGCTAGAAATCACCCCCGGATCTCAAGTAAGAGGGCCGGTGAGAGGAAGAGTGAGGAGCTGAAGCCTCCCCAGGGTTTCAAGAGAGAGGACTGAAGAGCAAGAGATTTCCCCAGGATCTCAAAGCAAGGTGGCTAGAGAGCTGGAGATTCCCCCTGGATCTCACAGAAGGCAATTCAAGCATTTGGAGAAGAGGTTTTGAGGAAGAGATTTGCAGGAAGACATTTTGGATTTTGACGGAGCAGTCCCTGAGGGAAGGGCATCCTCCCTGTATCACAAAGGACTGGAGGCAGAGATCTTATTCAACAAGTTAACAGAAAGCATAAAGAGAAGGAAGTTGCCTTTTGAGCCAAAAACTCAAGGGACTTGTATTTTTTTAAAGTTTGGATTACAGTTAACAAGTTAGACTTTTTAAAACTGTTTTATTGGATATTTTTGCCTGGGGATATTTTTCTTCTAACTGTCCAGTTCATGCGAGAACTGGAACTACACCCTAGTTATCCAACTCTCACTGGTGAGGATATTTTCAATCAGAAGGAAGGTGCACGA
Organism: Rhinatrema bivittatum; assembly: GCF_901001135.1. Classification (NCBI taxonomy): domain Eukaryota; kingdom Metazoa; phylum Chordata; class Amphibia; order Gymnophiona; family Rhinatrematidae; genus Rhinatrema; species Rhinatrema bivittatum. Next base: position 572,131,998 of record NC_042617.1, read on the forward strand.
GTAAGAAAGGAAGTGAACAGAAGGCTGGAAAGAGAAACCATTTGCTTTTTATTGATCATTGAATGTATGCTGATTCTTATCTTTCCTCTTTTTTAAGTTACAGTAAAGACTATCTTTCCTTTGAACACAATGACGGACTCCAGTGTATTCTCTGTGAGTGTTCACCATGTGGACTTAATGTGGGACCCTTTTGTGATTCCTGGTTTCTCCGTCTTTTGCTATTTTTGGCTTCCCTGCTCTTATTTTTCACAGTTGGGCACCTCCTGGAGATATCTGATCTAGAGTATGAAGCAGTCACTGAGACTGTGATAGGCAGCACCAGGGGACCCAGAAATGAAATGTTCCTCCCCAGCTGGACCTGAACCCGGACCTAGAGCACCCCTAGACTCGGATAAAGCACTGAAACAGAGGATCCACTACACTTGTAGCACCCCTTACTTTTCTCTCACTTAATTCTCCTCCATACTTTGCTCTCCTCATCTCTCTTGCCTTCTCCAAACTAGTGCTCTCTTTCAGTCCTTGTCACACTGCTATTCTATATTGCCATCTCTCAGATTGCCTCCCCAAGCTTGATATCCTCCCTATATGGTTCCTACTATTTCTCTCCTCTTAGTTTTCCAAATATATTCACCCAAAAATCCCCTAACTCACCCCATCTTGCACTATAGTTTCTAGCACATCCTACTTTTTTAAGTTGAACCAACACTCCATTTCCAAATACTCCGCCTCCACAAACATTCCTCACACATCTTTCATTTTCCTTTTGTCTCCAGTCAACCTTTCATAGAATCCTAACACTCAAAGGGAGCTCTCTCCAGATTCATGATATCCACAGCTGCCCCACTCCTCCTTAGTTTTACAATTCTACCACCTCTCTCCTCGATCCTTCCTTGATCATTTACAGTCTCTTCTTTCTACCTCCACTCCAGCACACACAAAAGTCCATACCACTTTCTGACTCTCCATGTACAGTCTCTATACCAACCCATCCAATCCCTGTTCCTCACAGACTCGGATCAGAAGCCGCCCTACTCCAATCACCCAACATTTAGTATGCGCAGACACAACATTCATAAATACCAGTGCTGGCATGATGAAAGACAAAGCTCTTTCTAGTTCAGAGAGTGGGGAAGGTAAAAGCAGGGTCTCTTTTTCAGGTATTACTACAGACAGGATGGCATTCTTGATATGGATGACACCACCCTCCCTCATTACTAGCCTATCAACATACTGGCTTCAAGACATTAGAATTCATGGTCAGTCTCTACTGACTGAAGGGAGGGCGAGGAGGACCATCAGTGATTGAAGGAAGATAGGCTCACTGCCAAGGGGATAAGCAAGATTACTGGGCATGTAGTTGTTATTTTGATGCAGTATGATATTCTTTGATGAAGTCTGTGTACACCACATACATGGTTGCTGTTGCTACTCTAGATGTGGAGAAAATGAATGAAGCACAAGTGAACTCTTTCTATATTGGACTTGATAGGAAAGATCTTGGAATGGACACATTTAACCCCAGAGGAGTTTAAATGACATCACAGTTTGAAAGTTATATTATGTTGAAAGGGAACAAAAGGAGGTTTGATTATAGAGGATAGAATTTGACAAAGTGTTTCTGATAGTCTTCGGTGTCCATGGAAGGGAAATTGCTTCAGCTGCTGTTATGGCTTCTAAATGTAGGAAATGGACTTAGAATGAAGGTATGATTACAGATGTCCTCAACCTTTTGGTTACTGAAAATAATTCATTACATACAGATACAAGTCCACATGAAGGTGATGAACCTTGAATTTATCAGTTCTCTTGTGTTTTACATAGAAACAGATGACAAAACCCAATGAAATTTAAAAATTCCTCTATCGTGACATCAAAATTGAAATCCAAGTGCTTTTTGTCTTCATGCCCACACTCTGTGGAGGCCGTAACAAATGAAGCATGCTCAGTTGGTGCCATTGGCCTCTTTCCCAGGGAAGACTGATGGGCGTTAATGGGGGAGACTTCCCAGGATCCTGTGCTTTGGAGGGCCCCGTCCTCAACTTCACTTCCTGTTCCCGAGCTCTGCCAGAGACCTAAGGAATCATGGCAGATGGTCCCTAAAGGCCCCTCCCTCTTCCGTCTCAGGGCCCCAAACCCCCTAGGGTCAGTAATCATCAGCATCTCATAGATAGGATAATGTAAGGAAACGACAGAGAAATGAGACATTCATGTGCAGGCTCTGCAAATAATTTAAGCACCTCGTGCACAAGACAGAGATATGTGGCATCCATACGGTCATATTTAAACTGCAGACGCAGATACTTATATTCCCATTGTCACCCAAAGGTGTCATTGAGGAAAGAGACTCATTATATGTTTAAAAGATGCTTTAGGAATAATACTAAAAATAAACAATAAATAAATAAATAATAGTAGTGATAACTTTCATCAATTATAATCTACTATTCACCTCTAATACCATCTGTATAGCTACAGAAGCTATGTTTTGACATATCAGAGATCCCAAGTTAAGAAAACACAGGAGTGTGATTATGCATATTCATACAGTACCTCCAGCTTTGACATCCGGCTGTCTAGGACACTTTTGTCAGCTGTAGGGTGGCAGTAAGATTTCAGCATATGATTTGCATCAGTCATCCAATCCTGCAACTCTTTCAAGCCTCGAGAGAACTGATGGTGCTCTGCAACGATTCGATCTATCCTTGACACCTTTTCCTGGAATTTGGAGAGAAATGAATGTCTAACATTGCAAGTGCACTGAGGTGGCGACTCACGAAGCCCGGTCTGCCTGTCTATACGGTGTACAGTAATGCATGCATGCAACACGCCTTCAGAATTGATATTAGTGGAAAACAGTGACCCAGAAACATATTGCAAAATAACACCAAATACATGGCGATTCTGTCTTTAGACAGAATAAACTAAAACCAGCTTGCACATTAGTAAAATATGAAATGGGAAAATGCATACTGTAGGTTCTGCTCCTCTTGAAAAAATTACTCTGATTTACTGTTTTGTGGTTCCCATATGTTTTGGAGTTGAAAAGGGGAGGGGACAAACCCAGAGGATCTGTAGTGGCTAAAGAATGGAAAGAAACAGGGTAAGGTACAGAGAAGAGCAACCAAAATGATAAAGGGGATGGAACAGCTCCCCTGTGAGGAAAGGCTGAAGAGGTTAGGGCTGTTCAGCTTGGAGAAGAGACGGCTGAGGGGGGATATGATAGAGGTGTTTAAGATCATGAGAGGTCTAGAACTGGTAGATGTGACTCAGTTATTTACACTTTCGAATAATAGAAGGACTAGGGGGCATTCCATGAAGTTAGCAAGTAGCACATTTAAGACTAATCGGAGAAAATTCTTTTTCACTCAACACACAATAAAGCTCTGGAATTCATTGCCAGAGGATGTGGTTAGTGCAGTTAGTGTAGCTGGGTTCAAAAAAGGTTTGGATAAGTTCTTGGAGGAGAAGTCCATTAATGGCTATTAATCAATTATACTTAGGGAATAGCCACTGCTATTAATTGCATCAGTAGCATGGGTTCTTCTTAGTGTTTGGGTAATTGCCAGGTTCTTGTGGCCTGGTTTGGCCTCTGTTGGAAACAGGATGCTGGGCTTGATGGACCCTTTGTCTGACCCAGTATGTTCTTAAGTTGGGGTACATTTTAGCATGGGGGTAACCTGTACAGAGTGGCAGTTACAACCCTAAACATTTTGCTGGACAGACTGGATGAAGCATTCAGGTCTTTATCTGCCCTCGTTTACAGTGTTACTATGGGTGCCTCTTTAAGGACATCTACCTTCTTTTGACCTTTTTTTTCTATCCTTGCAAGTGAAAATCTTCTTCCAAAATTGTGACTTTTGTGGTCTACTCGATGTGAAAAGCAGCTTACCCAAACATTTTGATTTTGTTCCCATGCCTGTGAAATTGGGGAACATTTCCTGTCCTACTGACCTGACACTCTGAGCTTGTTTCTTAGCTCCAGGGTTTGCCGAGTATTATCTCTTGCGTCGCAAATTAAGGCAGGGCCAGACTTACAATTATGGCGCCCACAGGCAAAAGAACTCAAGGAAGTCAGCGGGCAGCGTAGGGAATACTCATTTTTGGGTGTCTTCAGATGGCACATGCCCATCTTACCTATGCCTACATCCGGCCAGGACCCCAGGGCATGCCAGGAACTTAAACAAAATAGTGCCAGAAGGAAAACTTGACTTTTTGTATCAAATAAACTTGGGGCTCGATATTCAAAATGTGTTCAGCACTATTTAGACAAGTAAGTGGGACTTATGTGGCTAAGTAGCAGCCACTGAATATGTGCTCACATTCAGCAGCCGCCACTTAACAGAATAAGTCCCTTATATGAATAAAATATACACACATATAAAGTAGATGGGTACTAGGCAGATCGGGGGAGGAACAAGTTGGACATAGAACTTATAAGCCCAACTATCAATATTCAGAGTTAGCTGTATAAGTGGATATCTAAGTTTAGATGCTCCAAAGAGCAGGTCTAAACAGCCAGGTTGACTTATCTGGCTAAGTGCGCACATATACGCATATATCCAACGGCTTTGCAACTGGTAAAAGTATATATCAAATCATACTGTAAAAATTTTCCTTTGCGAACACAAGTGTGTGTGAGGATATATTTCACATGCCCCTTTGGGATAAGAAGTTATATACTGTGCTGCTTACTAAGGCGTTAATCTTCAAGCAGTCCACCAAAGAAGTCGGCAAAAATATGTGTAAGTTGCTGTAAGCCTGGTGGTCACAGCATGTGATGCAAAGAGCTCCTGGCTCTCAGAGAACGAGTCCGATCTCTGGAGGCTAGAGTGGCAGACCTGGAGGAGCGGAGGCAGACAGAGAGGTATATAGATGAGACCTTCAGGGACATAGTAGTCAAGTCCCAACTTCAGACTGGCGGCCCTGGTGCTGCCTTGGAAGAAGAAGGTCTCATGATGGGAGAGCACCAACCAGGTGCAGCAGGAAAGGATCCTGTAGCAAGGACCTGCTCTCCAGGTAATGCATTGTCCTTTCGCACTGAGGATATCTCCCCAAGGCCTACTGCCCAAGAGGGAAGGGTTAGGTCGGCCGTCATAGTTGGTGATTCGATTATTAGGAATGTAGATAGCTGGGTGGCGGGTGGGCGTGAGGATCACCTGGTAACTTGCCTACCTGGTGCGAAGGTGGCGGACCTCACGCGTCACCTAGATAGGATTTTAGACAGTGCTGGGGAGGAGCCGGCTGTCGTGGTACATGTGGGCACCAACGACATAGGAAAATGTGGGAGGGAGGTTCTGGAAGCCAAATTTAGGCTCTTAGGTAGAAAGATTAAATCCAGAACCTCCAGGGTGGCATTCTCTGAAATGCTCCCTGTTCCACGTGCAGGTCACCAGAGGCAGGCAGAGCTCCAGAGTCTCAATGAGTGGTTGAGACGATGGTGCAAGGAAGAGGGATTCAGTTTTGTTAGGAACTGGGGAACCTTTTGGGGAAGGGGGAGTCTCTTCCGAAGGGATGGGCTCCACCTTAACCAGGGTGGAACCAGACTGCTGACGCTAACCTTTAAAAAGGAGATAGAGCAGCTTTTAAACTAGAGCAAAGGGGAAAGCCGACAGTCGCTCAGCAGCGCATGGTTAGGAGAGAGGTATCTTCAAAGGATACTAATGATGCATTAGAATTAGGGCATCCCGACAGTGAGGTTCCAATAATTAGAAAAGTAGTCCAAGTGCCTGTAACTAAAAACTCACCTGAGCTAAAAAATTCTAACTTATCCCTATCAATTAATAAGCAGAATGAAAATACAAACAAAAAACAAATTTTGAAATGTTTGTATGCTAATGCCAGAAGTCTAAGAAGTAAGATGGGAGAATTAGAATGTATAACAGTGAATGATTAAACTAATCAAAATAGAGAGGATATATCTTATTTATTTTATTTTCTTTTTTATCTCTATTTTTATTTTTATTTTAAATTATCAGAAACAACACCATCAGAACTAGTGCAAATATAATTTAATCCACTGCCTCTCGCCTCGCAATGGGCCGCAGGCAATTTCAGCAGTTTGTCAAGCACTGTGTTTGTAATCATTTGGTGTTGTTTCACGTTTACTCACACTATTTTATTTAATCCACTTAAAAACTTTATTTTTTATTTTTTTACCCCAAAACCAAAAATATTTTCCATTAAATCCTAAGATTTTTATACTTAGCTCCCACTGTAGATTTTATTTCAATACTGTCCCGACAGCTTGGAGAAGAGACGACTGAGGGGGGATATGATAGAGGTGTTTAAAATCATGAGAGGTCTAGAACGGGTAGATGTGAATCGGTTATTTACTCTTTCGGATAGTAGAAAGACTAGGGGGCATTCCATGAAGTTAGCATGGGGCACATTTAAAACTAATCGGAGAAAGTTCTTTTTTACTCAACGCACAATTAAACTCTGGAATTTGTTGCCAGAGGATGTGGTTAGTGCAGTTGGTGTAGCTGTGTTTAAAAAAGGATTGGATAAGTTCTTGGAGGAGAAGTCCATTACCTGCTATTAAGTTCACTTAGAGAATAGTCACTGCCATTAGCAATGGTTACATGGAATAGACTTAGTTTTTGGGTACTTGCCAGGTTCTTGTGGCCTGGATTGGAAACAGGATGCTGGGCTTGATGGACCCTTGGTCTGACCCAGTATGGCATGTTCTTAAGCTAAGAACCAGGGAAACCAGGGTCCAGTTCTACTTCTCCCACTGATGCTCCCTGTGACCTTGGGAAGGTCACTTCAGCCTCCATTGCCTCAGGTACAGGGTAAATAACTAATAGTACCTACACTGTAACTTGCCTTCAGCTCAGATTTGGAAAAAGTGAATAATTCAATCTAACCCCCCCTCCCCCCCCCACTAATTTTGAAGGCCATCTAACATGTGCAAAGTCCGCTGAGGAAATTCTCCCACCAAATGACCCCACAAAAGTTACAGCTGCTAAGACGTCCATGAAATTCCCCATGCATCCTTTTACAACTGTAAAAGGGTACGTGCAAGTCCAAACTCCTCCCCAGCGCTGCCTCTGGAAAGGCCTCCACTGACTCCCTTATCTTTCACGTGGGTGGGGGTCACACCTGATTCAGTCCCACCTGAATTGAAAAGGAGAAAGGGATTGATTAAAAGTTCCCTTCCTCCGCGTTCTTAGAGTGTGGGGCGTACAGGAAACAGCAGCTTGTTTCATTTAGAAACAGAACACTAAGAATCTAATTAGAAGCACGTTTTTTGTGTTCTGTGCTTCACCACATACTTGCAGGCAGCCCAACAGCTAACGTTTCGGAAGTGCATAGTGGAGCCCTAGCTGAAAGCCTAAAACGGGCAATGAAACTGAAATACTGAACCTACTGTGCAGCTCACACCGGTGCAAGGCGGACGTTTTCTGCCTAGTGTGGCAGTGCAGCTCTGAACTGGTTGTGTGGGAAGCAAAGTATTTGACACAGCAAATACATCCTCAATAGAAAAAGCTATTTAAAAAAAAAAAAAAAAACCCAAATGTATGCAAGAGCTATTGTATAAAAGTTTGCACAAGAGCACAATGTCACATACAGCAGTGCTCCACCTAAAATGATCATCTGCCCACATTTTTTTGTGCAAACGTTTCAAAACTCAACTGCCAAAGTCCCATTAAAGAAAACAGTCTTTTTTATTCTTTGTTTGAAAAATATTGGCATGAGTTGTGTTTCAGCAGAGGCATTCCAGTCTCAAGAGAAAACGAAAAGCCCCTAGCATTGCAGGTCGGCTCCTTTTTGTGATCTTGCTGTTTTAGGTATTTATTATTATTTGCTGTTGCTTTTGTTTACTTGTGAAGTGTGATTCTTTTCTCTCTTTATTCTTGCTCTGCATTACGGTTGCCTGGCATTTGTTGGCTTTAATATTTTTGTTTATATGAAAATGTTTAATAAAATATATATATACAAACAAAAAAAAAGTCCCAAGGATTAAAGAAAAATCTTGCATGTATCCAAACAATCAAACTTCATTACGAGCTCTACAGTCTCAACTATTCTCACAAACTAGGAGAAGGTCAAAGAGATTTCAAACCCCAGCAAGCACGGAGCAGCTGGATGCTCAAACAACCCGACTGGTTTTGATGGCTCTCTGGATGGTTACAAACCTTGCTGCAAAGACATGGAAGAGGGCACTGAATTAAATAGGGAACTTGTCAGAACCAAAAAGGAAGTCGACAATGCTGGAAGAGCCTTCCCGCAGAGGTCGGCAATAGTATAGCATTTAACTATGCTTGCGAGAGAGCGCGAGAGAGCGAGAGAGCACTTCACTATGAGGTTAAGGTGTTGGGCAAAAGATGTGGGAGGTAGAGCTGATGTTTATTTAAGTATGGGAGTTTATACGTCTGCTCATCTACCCAAAGTGGTAGGAAGACAAGGCAATTGGCTTTATCAGTTCTCATCAAGTTTTATAATGTGTTTAAATTGCATGCTTATGTAATCTCACTTTTGCACACTGCTTTGCACGCTCCTATTGTTGGTGTGGGGAGGCGGTATAGAAAAAAATGTGCAAACAAATAAGTAAAATAATGAAATCCATGTTACTTCATGGGTCACAAGTTCAAAAAGAAATCAAATCAATGGTGGAAGAGACAGTTGGGACAGCCGGTGAAAACATGCAAAGCGAGTCCCAGAACTTCAACACCACCGCCCACATTTCACTGCTTCCCTTCAGTGGTAGAGCATTTAGAGAGTTTGCTTTCTATGCAGAGGGCTAATTAGCCTTTCAAAATCACTGCTTTGGAACAAAAGAATACAAGAACGTAAGAAGTTGCCATACTGGGTCAGATCAAGGGTCCATCAAGCCCAGTATCCTGTTTCCAACAGAGGCCAATCCAAGTCACAAGTACCTGGCAAGTACCCAAACATTAAATAAATCACAAACTACTATTGCTTATTAATATGGATTTAGCTTCTAGGAACTTCTCCAAATCTGTTTTAAACCCGGTTACACTAACTGCTGTAATCTCCTCCTCTGGCAGTGAATTCCAGAGCTTCACTATGGAATGGCCTCATCGTGCGACTCCTTTGCTTCTTTCTTTTGTTAGGCGCGTATATCATCCCCTCCCGCTCTTTTCAGAACACATCAACAAGGATACAGAGACAGAGCGCGCTGTGGGTGCCACAGAAGCCACTAGAATAACATTTACATAAATAACTCTTCAGACCCACTGTGACCTCCCACAGCTAAAGCGATAGGCAGTGGAGGGAGATTACATCACACACACATAAACCTTACTGGAGTAGCAAAAGCCAGGGGCTCAATTTTAGATATGAATCTTCCTTGCTGCCTCACGCAGACTGACAGCACACACACAAAGCGTGGCGCATTACCTTGGTTAGATTGCTTAGCGCTAGGTACTGAGAAGACAGCTGAGACACTCTGTGCACAAAGCCTTTGCTGGCAGCCTGGCCTTCCCACAACTGCTGAGCTTTCTCTTTCAGCCTCTCGAGCTGCGGCGCGTTGCAGCTTATTTCTTCAAGGACGGACTGCAAAAGCACAAGCAGATTACAAGGAAAAAAGGAGGGGTGGGATATGAAGCGGTGCCATGACACAGCAGCCCTGGATAACATGGAACACACACAAGCAAGTTGCGTGGCCTGGGACACGCGGGCCACGCATCCACGTAAGGAAATCAAACATGGGCCGGCAGGCTGTGCATTAAATTTAAAGAGTAAGGGAGGCCCCCCATGACGAGGAGGTCCATGGTACTGAGGGCACAGCAGCCGTCTGACAAGACGTACCAGGCAAGTCACGGCCACTGGGGCAGTCTCACTTATGCAAGAGAAAAGGCAGAGGTGTTAACAAAGCTATGGCAAGCGTTCGAGGAACTGGGAAAGAGAGTGAGAGAGAGAGAGAGCCTGAGACTACGGCATGATCCGGTCCCAAGCTCAGGGGAGGCCGCACTATCACCTGAAGCTTCTGCTGCTCTTTCCTCTTGGCAGGGAGATCGTGGAGCTGGCCGCTGCTTTCTTGCACCGCCCGCTCAGTGGAGCTCAGCCACTCCTGGACCGGCCGGGCGCTCGCTTCAAAGTCCTTCATCTCTATCTTCAGGTTCTGCCAATCAGAGCGGGAACATCTCATGTGCTGCCTGAGTCTACCGGACGTTGTTATGCAATGTGCGGCTTTACAGTCAAAAAGCAAAGGTCCTGAAACCTGCTCGGACACAGCCCAACACGCTGTATACTTGCTGCATTGTATTTTTGCCTCTAGTATCTCATTTTAAAAAAATGTACTTCAAAATGTTCATTGTCGGGTAGATTTTAAAAGGGCTGCGCGTGTGCCCTGTAAGTGATGAAAAGGAGTTGACTGGTACAATGTGGCTAGCAGTCACTGCAGTGTACAAATCAACTCCTCTTGTTAGAATAGCCATCACTTAGAAAGGTCAACAATTCTTTACTGATGTCAGTTTTACAATGGATACCTCTAAATGTGTCTGTAACCCCACCCCCCCAACTCCAACCCTCCTCCCGAAAATTCACCCCGAATCAAAGTGCCCCCTTGCAATGGTCCATATATAGAGTATCAGACTGAGCCTCTCTCTTCCCCTCCCGACTCCTGTGCCCAGTGAGGAGCTGTGGCACACATAACATGCACACACTGGGCTGAGGGAAATCTGGAGCTATGTGTGTCAGTGCTGGAACACCTGCCCCATTTCCACCTACTTTTCTGGGCACACGTACCTCAATGTACACGCACCCTTCCCAGCTGTTTAAAATTCACTTAGCTCCCGCACGGTCCACTTACGTGCATATGTGGCCATTTTTGCGCACGGAAGGCTTTTAAAATCTACCTCTTATTGCGAGCTATAATATACATCCTTTATCATTCAATGAGGCACATTTAAATGTTCTTTTTTTTTTTTTTTGCTTAATATTTAGATTACAGATCCCTCATTTCTCTGCTACTGTAAATTATGAGGTACGAAACAAAACAAAAAAAAATCACAAGGCCTCTGGAAAATCACAAGTGGATCCCATGCTTTACTAGGAATAACAATATCTTGATGGTCACTGGGCAGATTTCAGAAACCGGACTGTCTAGTTAATATTTCCGAGGCTTTTTCAAGGTGACACTGAACGAGTGGCATTATTTGTTCAGAGAGCCCAGTTTGAATCTGGCCGCCGGAATGTCACATAACCTTAACATAAACTTCCGTGGCATCACCCTCCTAAATACCCGAATGCTGCCAGAATATGCGCACATGTTATAAGATGGCCAGGGCGTATGCACATGTGCACCTAATTTTAAACCAGGCGCACGTTTAGGCACGCACGCACCGCTTCCACCTCGTAAGTTGGGGAATTTTAAAAGGGGGAGCGCCAGTTTCACCAGCGCGTCCACCAGTTCTCCCGGTTTACGGCTAGGTCCTCTAAAGCTCTCTAGTTGAATGGCTTAAACTCCCCCCCCCCTCCCCCGCTGTTACGGCTAGTTTTTTTATGTTTCTAAACTTACACCTTGCCCCTAGCAGAAGTAAACTTACACGGCAGGGGATCTGGGCACATGCCCAGGCGCGTAAGTATTTAAGTGCACATCTCTTGGCCACGTCCCGAAACACCCATGTCCCGCCTAGACCTTCTCGCTCCTTTTTGAAAACGTTTGGAATGTGCTCGCAGTGGGAGACAGGCGGCATCTGGGTGGCTTTTAAAACTGAGTGGCACCGAATGCTGGCAGCACCTCCAGCCTGCACCAAAGTTTGTTGAAGTAACACCATTTTGTTACAGGCTGGTAAGATCCTGGAGTTTTTCCAAGTGTCCACTGGCGAGACATGGTGGTCAGTGCCACGTGGAGTCATCACACCCGAATGACATCCTTGCCATATTCTAGGCCACTACTTTGGGTTTGCAGGTAGGCCAGTGACTCAACAGGCTGAATTATATGTCAAGCTGAGAATAAAACTGAGCTAATAAAAGGTTTGCAATTCTCATAAAAGTCTAACGAAAGAGCATCCTCATAAAGTCTGAGGTTGATATTCAAAATCCATTTCTTCTTCTCCTGTCCATTTACCAAATTCAGATTTCTTTCCAATGATGAACACGTTTCAGCACTCCTGAGCTGGCCTCAGCAAGACCCTGTACTGTGCAGGCACCATCCTCAGTGGCTGCGATAACCCAGCTAGTTGTATGGCTGACTATCATGCTAATTGGCTAAATCTGAAAATCCGCCTCAGGAAAAACTCCAACATGGTCCTTTTATTTTTTAATGAGTTATATATGTGCGGCTTGTGATTTGCACTGCACAAATTTAGCTGATTAAAGGGACTACATTTTTTAGATGGTTATATTTATCAGGCAAAAAAACAATTTTGGAATCTTTAGAATATTGACCCCTATATATCCTGCAGACAGCGTTTCATGCACAAATATGTTTAATTGTTTCTGTACCTCCAAGGCAGATTCCTTTTGGTGAAGAGTGGCTAGGAAATGTTTCCAGTCTTCCTTTGCACTGCTTACTTTGCCCTGAGCAGCTTCAGCCTTCTCTCCAGAAAAGATCCCGCCCAGAAGTTCTCCCTTGGTCACCACCGTGTTGAGTTTCTGCTGACCATTTTCACTTTCAGATAAGAATTCCTGGACAGAACAGTTTTCTTGTATTAGTTATCACATGCACACCTCGCCTGGGGGCACCATGCAATATTTAAATTAAGGACTGCATTGTCAAGGAGGTGCTAGGGTCGACTGCACACCCCTAGCGCCCACGTGCGGAATAATGCTGTCAGCGGCCGTCCGCAGGTTAGAAAACAGAAGCTGAATTTATCAGCATTGATTTTCCTAATCGGTGCACAGCCACGGGTTCGGGAAACGCACACACTTGTTAATTGAGTGTCCGTTTCCCAAACCTGACTGCCGGCACTTTTTTCAAAACTTTTTTCCTCCTATTCCTCCTATTTAATATCGCAAGATATTAAGTCGGAGGTTGTATAGAGAAGCAGAAAATACTGCTTTTCTGGACAACTTTTGGGAGTGCATAAGGGGATTCAGTTGCGCCTACACAACCCGCGTCCAACTGCGGGTTAAAGAGTGCGCTCAGCTGAGCATACTGTATTGTATCGGCCCCTTAGAGTATAAATACGCTTGGGCGGGGAAATAGCTAAAGGACTTATCTGGCTATAATTTAGCCGGAAAATAAGTTGACTATTGCAATACTTGCCACTTAGATGGATAACTTGTGAGTTATCCATCTAAATAGCTTTGGAATATTGACCTCCATGTAAAATAGCCATACAAACAAAATCCATGTTCTCCAAGAGTAAGCATAATATTAAAAGTCCCCCACGGCTTGAAATACTCCATTACCTGTATTTTTTGCAGATTTGCTGATGCTTCGGTAATATTTTGAGGTACATCAAAACACTTGGCAGTGTTGATTTTTGCACTCAAGAGCCACTGCTGGAAGTCCCTGAAAGCCGCACGAAATCTCTGCTCCAAGACCTGCTCTTTATTCTGACAGCCCTTGGAAGTTTGCAGGCACAGGCTTCGGGGCAGTAGGGGAGGAAAACAGAAACGGAACAACAGTAAATTCACGACTACTACAGCAAATAGACATTTTGCAAAAGAATGCAAAGCTGCTTACCTGCTACAGGTGCACTCGGACGTGAGCAGTCCAATGGTCACACACCTGTATTACATGAGCCTGCTCAGGTCAACCAAATAAAAACCATCTGAGCTTTCTGTGAAGGTGTAAAAGTCTTTCACTGCTCACACATGATACGGGCCCTAGGAGGGATGGGCAATGAGCAGTGTAAGCCTACTATTCCATCAAGAGGCCAATCAAGACAGCAAGTGGATGTGAATGTGTGAACTGAACTCCATATCACAGCCCTGAAAATCTCCTCAGCAGAGGTAGATCTAGGGTAGTGGGTGACTGAAGGAACTATGGCCCTAGCATTATGGCCCTTATGGGCATAACTGAAAGTGAAGCAATTTGTTATCCCAATGTAAATGGAGCACTTTATCTCTGCACTTTTTGGGTCTCTTAGGGTCAATAGAAATATAATTTGACAGAACTTTCTATGAGTTGCTTCATATGGAAGGCAATAGATGTTTTGCAAACCAAGGAATAAAAAACATCTCACTTTTATGGGGATAGGGGGGAAAAATACTAGAATAGTGACTGCCTGATTAAGGTCGACATCCTACATCTCCTTAAGCAGGTATTTGGGATGTGTGCAAAGCACCACCCTAGTATGATGAATCTGAGGTAAGGTGAGTAAGTCACCAAGGACTAGAGCTCATTTACATTGTGTGGTGAAGTGACTACTACCAAAAATGCAACCCTGCAGATACGGTACTTGAGCTCACATGAGCCTAGATGCTAAGGAAGCTTTCATCAGCTTGGTAAGAAATGTTGATGAAACATTTCAAATGAAGGAAGCACCACATGAATCTGATAACTAGAAACTGTGCAGAAAGGGGGTTTACTCCTACATGATGGTGATAAATGCCAATTGCACCCTCGGAGTTGTTATTTAGGACAGACTCTGAAAAATGATAAAGGTATCCAAGCACGTTTTGTGTGTGACAAGAAAAGGAAACTAGGACCTTGACTCACACAAAATGGAAATCTGCACTATTTAAACCCATAGGACTTCATGATGGATTACTTTCTAAAAGACAGAATTTTAGACAACTTTTCAAAGAAATTGGAAGATCATATTACATCTTTTCAATATCCTGGTTCTTTGGCTTTCTGTGATTAGGACAGGAGAGGTTGCCAATTTTAAAAGTATCCGAAAGAACAAATACCAAAAACGAGGCAACCAGGTCTGTTTCAGTCATGAATGAACTATAAGGATCATAGTTCCTTGGTCTCTTGGCCACTGAAATATGGGAGGATATGCACACCAAACACCTGTCCCCAGTGAAGAAGGGTGGCATTTGCTACTAGTCTGCCTTTGGATCTCCTTCTAGGGAAGAGTTGTGTCTTCCTGCTCTGGGTTGTCACAAACAAGTGTGCAAACTTTAGAAAGTTTCTTTTTGCCACCACTCATGGGGGTCTAGGTATTATGCTAGGATGTTATCTCTTTCTGCCCGATGTATGGCTTTTAGGGTCATCTTTTGAGAGATCACCCAGTTCCACATCCTGACAGCTTTCCAGCCGAGGATAATAGAGTTTATTCCTCCCTGCTTATTCAAGCAGAACATTACCACATAGCTGTCTCTTTGGACTAGGAAAATTGCATTGGCACACTGATTTAGAGTATTCATAATTGCCAATAACTCCAGTAGACTGATGTGCAAACGCTTCTCCTGGACAGTGTAGAGGCTCTGAGTGCATAGTCCTTGTGCGTAAGCTCTGCAACCCAGGTTAGAAGCATCTGTAGTGAAGACAATTTGGTGAAGAAGTATTTGCAAGAGTCAAATTGGAATGGAAGAGCCACCAAGACATAAGAACATAAGAATATGCCATACTGGGTCAGACCAAGGATCCATCAAGCCCAGCATCCTATTTCCAACAGTAGCCAATCCAGGCCACAAGAACCTGGCAAGTACCCAAAAACTAAGTCTATTCCATGTTACCGTTGCCAGCAATAGCAGTGGCCACCCTCCAAGTCAACTTAATTAATAGCAGGCAATGGACCTCTCCTCGAAGAACCCATCCAATCCCCTTCCAAACACAGCTACACTAACTGCACTAACCACATCCTCTGGCAACAAATTCCAGAGTCCAATTGTGCGTTGAGTGAAAAAGAACCTTCTCCGACCAGCTCTAAATGTACCACATGCTAACCTCATGGAGTGCCCCCTAGTCCTTCTACCATTCGAAAGAGTAAAAAACCGATTCACATCTACCCGTTCTAGACCTCCCATGACTCCAAACACCTCCACCACATCCCCCCTCAGCCGACTCCTCTCCAAGCTGAAAAGTCCCAACCTCTCCAGTCCTTCCCCATAGGAGAACTGTTCCACTCCCTCCATCATCCTGGTAGCCCTTTCTCTGCACCCTCTCCATCGCAACCACATCCCCTTTGAGATGCGGCGACCAGAATTGCACACAATATTCAAGGTGCAGTCCCACCATGGAGCGATACAGAGGCATCATGACATTTTCCGTTCTATTTACCATTCCCCTTCCAATAATTCCCAACATTCTGTCCACTCTTCGGACCGCCGCAGCACACCGAACCGAAGACTCCAGTGTGCTATCCACCATGACGCCTAGATCTCTTTCCTAGGTAGTAGCACCCAAAATGGAACCCAACATTGTGCAACTATAGCATGGGTCATTTTTCCCTATTTGCATCACCCTGCACCCATCCACATTAAACTTCATCTGCCATTTAGATGCCTAATTCTCCAGTCTCACAAGGTCTTCCTGCAATCCATCACAATCTGCCTGTGATCTAACCACTCCAAACAATCCTGTATCATCTGCAAGCTTGACCACCTCACTCGTTGCATTTCTTTCCAGATCATCCACAAATATACTGAAAAGTAAGGGTCCCAATACAGATCCCTGAGGCACTCTACTGCCCATTCCCCTCCACTGAGACTGTCCCTTTGTGACACATGCTCTCCTGGAATCCAAGAGTGGCCTGGTTCCACTGAGACGTCAAGGTCCATAGGATTTGTCTCATGCATACTGACTGATTCTACACTGTAAATGGATATTTAAATCTCTTTCATTGCTAAAAGTTAATTTTTGCATACCTGTGGTGTCTGATGGTTTTGGCCTTTTCTATCAAACCATGCTCTCATAACTTCTAGATTAGATTATTACTATTGGTGGAATTAAGCCTTAAGAATGCTCAGAGATGTCAGGTACTTCAGAACTCTGCTGCCCATCTTTTAGCAGGCTGTAAGGCTCCCTGAGAGGCTCAGAACCAGACCTGCGTTGGTACTGTCATGCTTGCTGTTGATAGGAAGATGCTGAGAAGATGATTGCTCAATTCACCAAGGGGATTCAAAGCTCTCAATCAAGGAGCCTTGATGTGCTTGGCATGTTGAGTGAAAACTTCAGTGATTCTCCTACCCAGTTGTGCCTCAAAGAAAACTGATGATAACAAGGTGGGGTGGTCTCATACGGGAATGGACATCCTCCATAAGTCTCTGAAGGTCAATGTCAAAAGCTTCAAACCTGAACCTTCGGAGATGAGGTGAAGCTTTGTTTGGGACAGGAAGTGAGAGTCCACCACCAGTTATGGCTGCATTGTATGGTGTAGAACTTCCTGCATCTCCTCACTCTTTGAACAAGTCATCGAAAGGATACCTTAGAGAAACTGTTTGATGTTAGGTATAATTTTGTTTAGCTTTGTGCTTGAGCACTCTTGAGTTCTTAGTTCAGCTCATGTAGAGGAAGTGAGATTTCTCTTCATTCCTAGGCCTGTGCTCTAAGAAGTTAGAGACCAAAGGCATTTTTTGATACAATCTGGCCAGGCAGCAGTCAGTGAGGCTCCATGATCCACACTTCAAGATTCTGGCACCAGCTTTCATGAGCTGAACTTTTACTTCGCTAGTAAGAAGTCTGTTTTTCCAAGTTTGAATCACTTTGCACATATGCACAGCCTGAGACTTCGAGTCCTTGTCCTAGACCTATATAGCAAACCTTGTGATGGTCAGTGATAGACTTCTTCTGCTTGTACCTGGGAATGGCTGCTAGCCTGCTTCTTGGACACGGTATGGAAAATTGGCAAGGAAAAATCAAATCTCTGAAAACAGATGCTACAAAGAGAAAATTTGGCCAAGAGACCTTCTGAACAGTTTTGTCAAGAAAATGAACATAGTCAGCTCAGTGGGAATGTGTAAAGAAAAGTATTAAAAAAAACCCCTAACTACGGTTTTAAAAATAAAGTTAATTTGTTGCTGAAATCAGAAGGCAAGAGAAACATTCTCTACAGCAAATTTGCAGGGCTGCAGTAGTAAAGACACATCTGACAGTTCCAGCAGGGAAAAAGGAACAGAGAGACGCTGGAGGGCTGTGACGACACATGACTGTGCATGAGCAATACAAGGCTTTTTTTTTTTTGTTGCCTTTCCAGAAAGTTCTGGAAGAATCTTCCCATTCAATATGGAGCACAGACAGATGACCCATTTATATGACAACGGTGTACTGCATGACCTCATTTAAAGAGGACCTATCATACCTTGCTATCAGTATGTATTTCTGACATACTACCTTTCCCCACAGTCAAATGCAAAGGATATATAATGATTTATTTTCATTTTTTAAACAAAAGAGTTATTTCGTGCATTCAAACAAACAATTTGTTTGGATGTATGAAAACAAAATGCATGAGAAGTAAACTTGCTCTGCAAAAACACTGTGTCCCACTGTGACAATATATTAAACACCTCTAATGCTTTCTAGGAGTGCGCAAGCCAAAAAAAATGTCATTTCATGTTGTGTTGTCGTTTGGGGGTCGATTTTCATCTTTGTTAATGTTTTCCCATTGTTTTTTGTTTTTTATGTTTCTGAAGATGCATGCACTATTTCTGAATAGCGGGCACTAAAACGATAAAAGAAAAAACACAATTGTTATCATTTCATTTTAAGAAATGACATTGTCTATGTCGTTTTATACAAATGCACCTTAATGGTTTCTGCCACATTTAGGAACTAATCTAATATTAAATAGATTTCCCTTTGGAAAAGGACTGCAGAGCTTGCTGATTGTCTGAGAACTGTCATTCCTAAATGTGACAGAAAGTTAGGGATATGCATTTGTATAAAACGACATAGACAATTTCATTTCTTAAAATGAAACGATAGAAAAAAAGCATGACATTTTGTAGTTTTTCTTCTGTTGTTTTAGAGTGCACTTTTCAGAAATCGTGTGTACACTTTCCGAAACGTAAAAAAACAATGAGAAAACATTAACCAAAACAAAAGTCGCCCCTCAAACGACATGACACAATACAAAATGACGTTTCTCATTTTTTTCATTGATTAAACTTTTTATTCGCTCCGTTTACTAAAATTACACCTGAGCAAGGTAGAACGAAATACAATAATGCAAAAAAAAAAATGCCATAATTGGATATTACTCAGAAAGGCATGAACAGACTGTAATTTAGAGG
Organism: Rhinatrema bivittatum; assembly: GCF_901001135.1. Lineage (NCBI taxonomy): Eukaryota > Metazoa > Chordata > Amphibia > Gymnophiona > Rhinatrematidae > Rhinatrema > Rhinatrema bivittatum. The sequence continues at coordinate 572,151,042 of NC_042617.1, forward strand.
AGTGATTTACCTGTTGTATTCTTTGATCAATGCAGAGACCTTCACAGAGTACAAACTTAAATCCCCAGAAAATCTACAGAGGTCATTCAGTTGTGCTTTCAACTCCTCCGTCACATGCTCTGCCTCCTTCAGGGCATCTAAAGTCTCCTGGAGGGAAAATCACGAAATGCATTCTATCGTCAGTGAAATATATCGATCACCATCACCTCTGGAACGGATTTTCTTATGAATTGAGTCCTGGTGGAAAGATTCATTTTCCTTGTGTACATAAGATGGCGTTCTACATGCTTTTCATTACTATTAATAACACTTTTGCTCAGCTTATCCTCCACTGTAGGTCAGCAGTTCTAGGGAAGCAAAATCTTACATGTACCCTACTTGGAAGATTATAGCAAGGCAGTCAATTGGCTTATTGGAAAAGCACATGGACAGCACTGCAGGGGGACCCATTGTATGCTGCTATGCTAGGCCAGTTTCAAATCTCTTTTGTTTAAAAGCCTTCCAAGATGAGTGTGGATATACGCTTGGTTTATATATAGAGATATATAAACACACGCACTCTGGTCACCGATTGGTATGACAGCAATATCTTTTTTTTTTTTCAGCCCTTGGCAAGTGGTTACCTAGCAACAGAACATCAACAGAGCTCCAGCTAACCTGCAGCTTAATAATTCTGAAATAAAAATTCAGCAACTCTCACCCAGGATCTAAGCCCACCTCAAATCTTTGCAAATGGCATGAAAGTGGAAAGAAGAGAAATGCATAACCTTGACTGAACAGGATTAGGTGCTTGGATGGATGAATGGATAGAGGACTGAACAATAGAACTGATTATAGACCAGGACCCTGATTGCACCTAATTCTGCAGCAACTAATGGAGAATTTGTCGACTGTTGCAACATTCGTCTTTGGCCAGGAAATCAGTAAACCTGTCGCCACCTCTTCCTGCTGGTGCTGGACGGTCTGCTGCTCACTCCACATACCAACCCCAACGGGTGTATCCCAGAACCTACATCCCCCATCACCACATGGGGCCGCTACACCCTCCCCGATTCCCCCTGCTCTCCACATCCTCTGCACTGCGCGGAGAGTCGTTTTTTTCGCGACTAAGACCTCTGCTCCTAATGACATCACATGCCTCAGTGCTTTGCCGCAGCTACAGCAGTGTCAGGGGAGGCAGCTTCTGGGGTGGGATGGGGTGGGCAGAGGACATTACACTACAGGGGGAAGGGAGGGAGGTGAGGGAAGGGGAAAAGGGAGAGATGGCAAGATGAGAGAGCATGGGTTGAGGAGAGGGGGGGGTGTCGAATGGTATGGAAACCGAAAGGGTGAAAGAAGGGGGTGAGGGAGGTAGGAAAGGATGGAGGCATTGTGTGAGATGAAAGGGGAGGGACAGATGGATGAGAAGAGAGCAAAGGATGAAGGACTGGAGGGGAGGGAGAAGAGGGGAGACTGGGAAAGAAACAGACTGGCTGTAGTGAAAGACAGTGAGTGCCGTATGGGAAGAGAGAAAGAAGTGGTAGAAAAGAAAAGCGAATGAAAAAGTAGAAGTACAAAAATGATTCAGGCCAAACAGGCTGGAGAAATATTTTAAATGAACATTTTTAAACACAGTAGAGATATAATAAAATAGACTTTATGCATATACAAATATGAGCAAATCTATGCAAAAAACAACACAGAATTGCCCCAGTATCTTAAAAGAATGTTCCAGCGTTGCTGCAGAAACTGCCTATGAGCTGACATAGGGAGCCAGGAGCCTTGGCTATTGGTGCTCTAAACGAATAGGATAATAAGCACTGTGCAATTATTTGCACCAATAAGAGTAATAAAAAATAAACATTTTTTTAGCCTTTTTTAGTGCTTTTCAACATCATTATCCTATTGATAATTCCCTAAATCTTATCAAGGTTTAGGGCATTCAGACAAAAGAGTTGGACCGAGATCTGGTGAAAGACATCCAAAAGGAGGGAAATAAAGGAGAAGTGATGCTCGCTGTAGATTTTAATCTCCTGCATGTAGATTGGAGTATCCCGTCTGCAGAATATACAAGAAGTAGAGAGATAGTGGATGCCCTTCAAGGAGCTCTGCTCAAACAAATGGTAATGGAGCCCGAGGGAGAGTGTGATGCTGGACCTGGTGCTCACAAATAGGGATAATGTCTCTCATGTCTGGGCAGGTGCCCACCCTAGCACCAGTGATCATCAGACAGTATGGTTTGATATTGTACATAAGATACAAAGAAGTTGCACAAACACCCGAGTTTGGAATTTCAATATACAGATTTTGTTGAAATGAGGATGTTCCTGAAGCAAGAACTAGAAGACTGGGAGAGAATAGATGAGGTGGAACAACAGCGGGCCAAACTGAAAGGAGCTATTACAAAGGCAACAAATCTATATGTTAGAAAAGTTTAAAAAAAGTAAGAGGACAAAAAACCGATCTGGTTCTCAAAGGAAGAGGCTGAAAAATTAAAGATAAAATGAACAGCATTCAAAAAGTATAAAGGATCTGGAAAAGAGGAACACAGGGAAGAATGTCTGGTGAAAGTGAGGGAGACGAAGAAAGAAGTCAGGAAAGCAAAAAGTCAAGCAAAGGAAAGGATTGCCAAAGAGGTAAAACGAGATGACAAAACATTTTGCAGATTCATAAAAGAAAGAAGGGAGGCCTGAAGTAGTATAGTGAAATTGAAAGGTGGCGAGGAACAATGTGTCAAGAGAGACGAAGAAATGGCAGAAATATTTAGAAAATATTTCAGTTCCATGTTCATTAAAGATGACCCATGGAGAAGAACTGTTGCTGGTTGAGAAGACCGTAGATGGCGGTGAGGTAGATGCAACCCCGTTTACAGAAGAGAATGTATGGGAAGAGCTAGCAAAACTGAACATGGACAAGGCCATGGAGCCAGATGAGGTACATCCCAGGAAACCAAGGGAGCTCAGAGGTGTGCTGGCAGGTTCACTGAAAGGCTTGTTCAATAAATCCCTGGAAACGGGAGTAGTGCCATGTGACTGGAGAAGAGCGGTGGTGGTCCCGCTTCACAAGAGTGGTAGCAGAGAGGAGGTTAGAAACTACAGGCCAGTTAGCCTCACCTCGGTGGGGGGAAAATTAATGGAGACACTGCTGAAGGAAACAATAGTAAACTATCTACAAACAGGTGGTTTTGCAGGAACTGAGGCGGCAGGGGTAGGTCCTGTCAGACAAATCTGATTGATTTTTTTGATTGGGTGACTAGAGAATTGAATTGAGGAAGAGAGCTCAATGTGATCTACCTTGATTTCAGCAAAGCTTTTGATACGGTCCCGCATAGAAGGCTCATGAGTAAAATGAGAAGCTTGAGGTCGGCGTCAAATAAGTGGAGTGGATTACAAACTGGTTGACTGACAGGCAACAGTGTGTAATGGTAAATGGAACCTACTTAGAAGAGAAAATAGTGTTGTGGAGTGCCACAAGGATCGTTTTTGGAACCGGTTCAGTTTAATATCTTTGTGAGTGACATTGTGAAAGAGATAGAAGGTAAAGTTTGTCTATTTGCAGATGTTACTAAGATCTACAACAGAGTGCACATGCCTGAAGGAGTAGAGAGAATGAAAAATGATTTAAGAAAGCTTGGTTTGACAGCTGGGATTCAATGCCAAGAAATGCAGTGTGCATCTGGGGTGTGGAAATCCAAAAGAGTTGTATGTGATGGGAGGTGAAAGACTAATGCACACGGACTGGGAGAAAACCTTGGGGTGATAGTGTCTGGCAATCTGAAGGCGGCAAAGCAATGTGACAAGGAGATAGCTAAAGCCAGAAGAATGCTGGACTGCATAGAAAGAGGAATAATCAGTAAGAAAAATGAGGTGATAATGCCCTTGTACAGGTCCTTGATGAGGCCTCACCTGGAGTACTGTGTTCAGTTCTGGAGACTATATCTCAAAAAGGATAGCGATAGGACAGAGGTGGACCAGAGAAGGGCAACCAAATGATGTGAGGTCTGTATCAGAAAACGTATGAGAAGAGGGTGAAGGACCTAAATATGTATACCCCGGAAGAGAAGAGGTGCAGGGGAGATATGATACAGTCCTGGAAGAGAAGAGGCACAGATACCTGAGAGGTTTTAATGATGCACAGTCCTTGAATCTTTTCCATTGGAAAGCAAGCAGAACTAGTTCCACGAAATGAAACTCCAGGAGGGACGATTCACAACCAGCATCAACATGAGACTAAATATCACAAAAAGGATAGGGATAGGACAGAGGTGGTCCAGAGAATGATGACTAAAAAAATGTGGGGTCTGTATCGGAAGACTTATGAGGAGAGGCTGAAGGACCTAAATATGTGCACACTGGAAAAGACGAGGTGCAGGGGAGATATGATACAGTCCTTCAGATACTTGAGAGGTTTTATTGATGCACAATCCTTAAATATTTTCCATTGGAAAGCAAGCAGAACTAGTTTCATGAAATGAAACTCCAGGAGGGATGATTCACAACCAACATCAGGAAATAATTTCTTCACAGAAAGAGGGTGGTGGATGCCTGAAATGCCCTTCCGGAAGAGGTGGTGAAGACAAAAACAGTAAACAAATTAAAAAAGGCATGGGACAAACATTGTGGATCCTTAAAAGCTAGAGGTGGAAATGAAGAAAAGATTTTATGGGGGTAACCAGCATGGAGCAGCAGCTACTACCCCTAATAGACGATATGGGGATTACTGCCCTTAACCAATTAGCTTTCATGATTCTGATGCAACTGCAACATCACTCTCCACTTAATAATGTGTGTGTGGGGGGGATATTAGGACTCTTATATGTTCCAGGATACTGATAAGCAGACATTAGGGAAAAAGCACAGGACTGCTTCTATGGCCAAGTCCAAAAGTAAAGCCTGTTCAAGCAGAAGCATTGGATGAATTATCAAGAGGGCTTCTCATCCAGTAAAAAGGTTGATAGCAGTAATTTTGTATTGGGTTTCACAGTGCTAGGTTTTGATTGTTAATATTACTACTAGGGATGTGCATTCGTTTGCAACGAAATAGGAAATAAAGGCGCATTTCCTTGCACTGGGTGCTACCTACTTCTTAAAATATCCTTGCAAGTGTTTAGAAATTTATCAAATGATTGAGGCCTAGAGTCATCAAAATGCAATCATTTTTGCATGACTAATGCCTGCGATAAGGAAAAGGGGTGTGGCTATTATAATTTTAGAGTTACTGCACTGTGTGCTATTTTAACACTTTGCATAGGTATTTTACTGCAATGTGTGTTAAATTTCACATGTGCCCTACGATATTTTAACTTTGGTGGTTGTGAGGTGCCAGACAGGCATTTTTCTTATTTTGAGAGAGAACCTCTTTCTAAAGCTCGCATAGTAATCAACTATTTATACCACTATAGGAGGGTCAGCTAGTGACTTGAGGTGAGGTTTTGCTGGTGGTCTGGGGTTTTGGGGCCGGTTTTATGTGCGCAGTGAGACGTGCAAACATCAGTGAAGATTTGATGTGATTTAGAGTGAGGAAAGTCACACAAAGATGAGATTTCTACAATGTTTTCTCAACCTAGCCTGACAGTGCCCTGGTAGAGAGTACATCAAGCTAGGGCGAGAGAACACTGTAGAAATCTCATCTTTGTGTGACTTTCCTCACTCTAAATCACGTCAAATCTTCACTGATGTATACTGTGCTGTTTGTACCTCTGCCTGCGCATGTGAAACTGGCCTCCAAAACAATAGACCACCACCAAAACCTGGCCTTCAGTTACTAGCTGGCCCTCCTCTAGTGGTATAAATAGTTGACTACTATGTGTGCCGCCCCAGAGGCTCTACTCTCTACTCCCTGCCCAAAAATGCCCAAAACAGAATTCATAATATTTAGGGCAAATTGCATTTCGGGCATATCACACAGCTTAATGCCAGGAAAAAAGCTGTAGTTATTTCTAGCACTAAAAGCATGCAATAGCATGTGTTGCACCCTCACACACTGTGATAATGGCCCTCATTTGCACAGATCCCACCCAAACCCTTCCCCAAGCCCTCCCCTTTGAATACATTCCAAAAATCTGCATTCGCGCCGCATGTGGCGGGAAATATCACGTGCAATATGGCCCTAATTATCACGGGCCCTAATTATCATGGGCCCTAATGCCCATGAGAATGCCATAACACGTTTTGATGAATGACCCTGTAAGTTTGTGTTCTCCAATCCCCATGCATTTGGAACAACTACTACTGCTACAACTAGGTATAGGATACCATGTATAGTTGATTACATTCAGTCCTGAATACTAGTGTCTACCATAGCCTTATGTATATATCTTTATACTATTTATTTCTGAGACTAAATATTACCTAGTTCTATGCTAGCCATTACTCTGGCTTTTCCTCCTCCCAGTTCAAGTGCCCCTGTTTATTGTAACTTTCACTCTCTTCTTCTCTCCTAGCCTATTGTTCACGTTGTTGTTAATGTTATTGCACCACTGTTTATTGTAAACCAATACGATATGATTGGTATCATGAGTGTTGGTATAAAAAAAGCCCTAAATAAATAAATAAATAAATAAATAAATAACTAACATACATTTTCTCAATGATAATTCTAATAATGTTATCTGGTCAGGTTACTGAGTTTGGGGAATGGGGGATTTGTTTATCTGTAGATTAAAAAATAGACATCTCCTCAGATGTTCTGATTGTGCTTTCCTCATACGATTACCTTTGGTGGTACTAGAAGACGCAAATGATGCCAAGTGATTGTTTATAACCAATGGCATTTTCCTTCAGGTGTTTTACCTCTTATTTTAATAACTTAGGTTTTCCTGACGTAAGAAGTAAATCTGAATAAAGATTAAATAAAAAAAGAAAAGGAACATGGAGTAACCTGCATGGAGCAGCAGGATACGTCCATAAGAAACTTGCTGGACAGACTGGATGGAGAATTTGGTCTTTTTCTGTTACTATGTAAGTTCTGGATATTTTCATTACTACACTGTGAGGGACTAGGATGAACCTTATCTCCAAGTCTGGATCCAGTTGGTGCAGTTTAGTATTTATTTATTTATTTATTTAAGGGTTTTTTATATACCGAGGCACGTCTGCAGACATCACCTCGGTTCACAAAGTAACATAACTTAGCAACAAGCTTTACAATAAACGGTTCACAATGAAACATAACTTAGTAGCAAGATTTATAGTAATATCAGTTTAGTTTAGTAGTTTAGTAGTAGTTTAGTAGTTTAGTAGTTTAGTTTAGTAGTAGTAATATCAGTTTAGTAGATGTTACTGTGACGATGGACAGAAAGAAGCTGCCCCTAAGCACTCTTTACATGGGTTGAAAAGCACTAATAACAAATGCACTTTTCATAATTTTTCAGACTTTCATAAAATAAGGTGTCAGTCATGTATACAATTTCTTACTATTAAAACTGCAATGCAGAGCTTGAAATGGTTTGCATTGCAAATCCCTCACATTATTTGACATGACTTGACCACTCACTATCAACCTGAAGAAGACCCTACAACTAGAACGGAGATTAACAGAAAAATGTGGGGGAACCCATTGACTGATTGTAACCTGCACAGTTTCTAGCTAGCTGTCTGCACAATGGCTGCTCACCTAAACAGTGCATCTACACAATGGCTGCTCAGCTAAACAGTGCATCTACACAATGGCTGCTCACCTAAACAGTGCATCTACAAAATGGCTGCTTAGCTAAACAGTGCATCTACACAATGGTTGCTCAGCTAAACAGTGCATCTACACAATCGCTGCTCACCTAAACAGTGCATCTACACAATGGCTGCTCAGCTAAACAGTGCATCTACACAATGGCTGCTCACCTAAACAGTGCATCTACACAATGGTTGCTCACTTAAACAGTGCATCTACACAATGGCTACTCACCTAAACAGTGCATCTACACAATGGCTGCTTAGCTAAACAGTGCATCTACACAATGGCTGCTCACCTAAACAGTGCATCTACACAATGGCTGCTCACCTACTGAATCTACACAATGGCTGCTTACCTAAACAGTGCATCTACACAATGGCTGCTTAGCTAACAGTGCATCTACACAATGGCTGCTCACCTAAACAGTGTATCTACACAATGGCTGCTTAGCTAAACAGTGCATCTACACAATGGTTGCTCACCTAAACAGTGCATCTACACAATGGCTACTCAGCTAAACAGTGCATCTACACAATGGCTGCTCACCTAAACAGTGAATCTACACAATGGCTGCTTAGCTAAACAGTGCATCTACACAATGGCTGCTTAGCTAAACAGTGCATCTACACAATGGCTGCTCACCTAAACAGTGAATCTACACAATGGCTGCTTACCTAAACAGTGCATCTACACAATGGCTGCTCACCTAAACAGTGCATCTACACAATGGCTGCTCACCTAAACAGTGCATCTACACAATGTCTGCTTAGCTAAATAATGTACCTTTATCTGTAAATTGCCAGCAGATCTGCATAGCACCTTCTAATTTTCACATTGCCGACAGGTGTCCAGTGACCACAGTCTGCCCATACTTGTGCCCATTTATTTATTTACATTTGATACCCAGCCTTTCCTACGGAGAGGCACAAGGCAGACTATAAAGAAAAATGAGAATTGCAGTGCCCATCTCTCCAGCGCCATCCAATCTGCATTTCCTGGTGCTAGATAATTTGAAAAGCTCCTTACTTTTGCTGACACTGTCATATATTGGGTTTAGAAAAGGCTGCTATAGAGCAAAAAAGGCAATTATGTTATCCGCTATGGCCTGTGAATGTGCACAGCAATAGGTGGAGGGCAGCATGCTACACTTTTCCAGTTGCAGCCTTTATTCAAGAGGTTTGTTTTTGCTTTCTTACGAGGACTACTCTGCTATAAAAGAAAAACATCATTTAATTAATGATTAACTTTAAAATGTGCAAATTAACATTGGATGGGATTGGGTGAGTATTTTAGGTTCAATACACACCCTTAGCGTTCTTGCAGCGTCCTTCCTTATTGTGCGATGTGCTGGTATCGCCATGCGGCCAGCTGCCCACTATCGCCCCCCTCCAGCCCTTTTTTTTTGGGGGGGGGGGGAGCTTTGTATATTGGCCCCTTAGAAAAAAACCTAAGAGGCCAATATATGAAGAAATCGTCTGTTAACATTTTCCTTTGAACCTGACCATGGGTACAAGCAGCATTTTGTGTGGGGCAGTTCTGCAATAACATGCAATGATTTGCAAATATAATCTACGAGGATAACTTTCAAAACTGCTCACATGCACCCATCCACCTATATATACGGGTGCACGCAAAGTTGCTACTGTATTTTATAGCCTGCACATAAACCATATGTGCAGGTTATAAAATATGAGCACAGAAGCGGGTACAAAGGCTCGCTTTGTAAAAACCATGAGCCATGCAAGTTCAGACTTATCCAGATAAAAGGCGATTTATCCGGCTATGTGGAGGCCCTTGGCTGGATAAGTCCGAAAAGCGCTACTTAGATGGACAGCTAGTGCTTTTCATACTTATCCAGTTAAATAGCACCTGCTCCTACTTAGCCAGATAAATCAGAATATAGCCGGATAAGTTTCGCTACTTATCCGGATGTTCAATTTTGTCCGTCTAAGTAGCTGCAAATGTGCTACTTAGCAGGATAAGTTGGAATTTAGCCAGATAAGTGTGGGCAAATGGTATACCCGCATATTTATACTTTGAATTTTAAAAGGATACACAAGTAGATTTTACTCTCATTAATTAGATGCTTGTACCCCAATAAGTTGAGTTTTACATGTATAAGTCGGAAGATTTTATAATAAGTGTGCGGCAGTGAAATAATCAGTTTTTCCAATTAGTTTACCAGCTTGCCCAGTTCACCTTGAGCTCACAACGACCCTCCTGGCTTTTAGCCTGAAGCCCCTCCATTTCACCCTGACCCCCCCTTCCTAGCTATTTTTTCACTTTTAAGATGTTTACAATCACTTACACCAGATACTGAGCAGGAGGAAATTATTCGCAAGTACAAGATTTACGCTCGTCACTCTGGCAAGTTTAACAAACAATAATTCACTCGCAGAAATGTTTGCCCCTCCCCGGAACGTCCCTTGCCCGCCCCATTTTACACGTGAAAATTTGCCCACGGATCCACGATTTACACGTGTGTGTTAGAGTTTTTGAAATAGCATGCACTCACATATATGTTATTTTGTGCGGGCAACAGCTCATTTTTATGCGTAGAATTTGAAAATTCGCCTTTGTGCCGGTTATTTTCTGTTCCTGGCCCAAAATATGCTCCCCTGAACAGCGTTCCCTAAACATGGCTACAAATCTTTGTGTTAAAAAGCACCAGAGATGTGCGTTCGTTTTTGCCGAATTGGAAAATTTCTACGAAATTGTCCAATTCGGCATGTTTCGGGGAGGCCGAAAAACGATCGGGATTTTCCTGTTTTTTCGCGAAAATTCGTTTTTCGGATTAGTGCGCACTAACGGGAATCAGTGCATACTAACTCCCCGTTAGCGCGTGCTAACAAAAACTAACAAAAAGTAACAAAATCTTAACGGTTTTTGTTAGCACGCGCTAATGGGAGTTAGTGCGCACTAACTCAAAAAGGATTTTTTCGCGAAAAAAAGGACCCAAACCGCAAAAAAACGACATTTCCTGCGGCGTCCGAAAAACGAAGAACGAAACGAACACCGAAAACGATTCACATCTCTATAAAGCGCTGTGAATACTTTTAGCCGTGTTGAGGGAGGGCCTTGAAAATTGCCCCTCAGAATATACTTGGAATACTGTACCGTTTGGTAAAAAAAGACAATAAAATGTTATGTAGACAGGAGTTTCTGGTTTCCTATCACATATGTTTCTAGAAGAGCACACAAGAATGATGAAAAATGAAGATGGGAAGGAAGGAAGGAAGTTTTGCCTGCCAGTCATGTTCAGTTGACAGATACGGCGGGAATAGCAATGCGTGCCAGCCCTGAGCGAGCAGCTGATCCCGGCTCTCTGAATACCATGCCGGCGTGTGGATTTAGCCCTGCATGTTAGGAAATGACCAGCATAAACAAGGAACATTTCCCCTCTCCTGGCCAAAATCCACAGACTTCGCTGTTTAGCCCAATATTCAGATCTCACCCCCTACAAAAAAAAAAATGACAATGGTGCAGGCCTTGCTATTCAAGCACCACATGTGGGAGTTGTGAAGGGCTGGAGGCCTGCTGCCCTTATAATACCAAACACTACACGTTCTTATTCTTGTTAAATTTCTATCGTCTTATTCTTCTTCTTTTCCCAGTTAGAACCATCCTTGTTTTATTGTAACTGATTTTTTCTGCGCACTGTTATAACTTGTTATAATTTGTAAATATATAAAATGTATACTCATGTTATATTTATACACGTTTATAATGTATTGATCACCCCTGTTTTATGTAAACCGACATGATACGAATCTCCGTGAATGCCGGTATAGAAAAACTCAAATAAATAAATAAATAAATAATGCTCTGCTCCTGCGCCTCCGCTCCCAGGCCACGCTTTCAGAATCCAGACACTCTTCAGGGACGCAGACCGTGACAAAGATTTCATGCAATTAACAGACATTTTACAGTTGAGCAATGCTTTTTTTTCCTTCAGACTTATACACATTTTACATAGCACGCACTCGAGGCCCGGAAGTTACTAATTGCTAAAAATACCACTCTAGGACAACAGCATTACAGATTGCATTAAAACATTAATCACACGGTACCTTTTCTTCTTAGCCCTGTTTTCCCACCCACAATAGGCAGAAAAGTGGTTCTCTTACCTTTTCTCGGTGCCAGCTTTCCACTATATCTTTATCGGTGGTTTTGTTTTCCAGCAGGGTGAGATTTTGTGTCCAGGTCTCAAGAAGCCTACTGAATTCCTGCAGGGCCTTCTCCAGCTGGGCCACCTGGGCTGTGAATTCTTGCTCAGAGATGGCCATTTGACTAACTACATTCTCCAGGCTGCTCTGGGTTTGGAGCACGCTGTCCTCCCACTGCTTCCAGTCAGACTGAAGGGACTGGATCTCAGCATCCATAAGCCCGCACCCGCCAGCAGTTGTATTCTGCTTCACTGTAGGAGCCAGCGTCTCAACTCTGTTTAGGCGGCCTGCACCGATCTGTCTGGAATCTATCAGCTCCTGTAATGGAACATTCATTGCTATGGTAACCAAAGGGACCGTGATTCACTTCTGCTGAAAAGTCTGAATGCTTACAAATGTGAGCAGAGAGCGCTACCCTGCTGCAAAGTTTCACCAGATGCTTTAGTAGTAAAATCATATAAAAAAAAAAAATCATCCTGTTAGTACGAGTCCTCCGACTGCGTTGAATGCACAGGAAACGTTATGCAATGACTCAGTAACTTGGCAAGATATCAAGAGAGGGGAAAACAAACTCTCGGAGCTGCCTACTGTGCCCCTCAGCTGGGATAAACTCGACAATTTGGTCCTCTACCCCGGTGCCTTTCATCTGGGAGATTAAACTGCATTCCCCCATTTCCCCTTTATAACATCTCGATCAGAGGCTTAAAATGTTGGCATCATGAAGCTCTGGAACTTGGAAGTGTCCAAAGAGATTCTGATTCTTAAAACTGGGAGAAGAGAGATGGAAGAAAGAAATGCCTTTACATGTTAAAGAGAAGAGCACATGATATGCACAGGGTGTCGATGGCAATTTTCCATGGATTCGTCCTGAACACTTGGCTTTTGCTATGCACACAAAATGTGTACTTCTGGAGTGAGTATGAAATTGGACTTTCATAGTCTTGTTTTATACTACTTGGAAAGCCAAGCAAAATAACAGTATCACAAGCAAAAGACGACAAACATATTATTTGGAAAAACAAAGCCAACTTAGTAAACTAATGACTGAAAAATATAATGATCTCCATATTAGATATAGTCTTAAAGTTAACTTAGGGCAGTGATGGCGAACTCCAGTCCTCGAGCGCCACAAACAGGCCAGGTTTTCAAGATATCCACAATGAATAAGCATGAGAGAGATTTGCATACATTGGAGGCAGGGCATGCAAATCACTAACGTGATTTCCAACTTGCGTTATGGCCTTTTCGCAAGCAAAAAAACCCTTAATGCGATGCTAATTTGGAAAAGGGGGAGGGGTTGTGTCAAAGTAGGCTGGATTTGCAAAGCTATATTGCACAGTTTTCCATGGTATTAAGCTGTGCAATATGGCTGGATTGCAGAGAGAGAGAGAGAGAGAGAGAGAGAGAGAGAGAGAGAGAGAGAGAGAGAGAGATACTGACTATCTACAAGGCCCTTGTAGTAGTTAGCTATTTATGCTACTATAGGAGGCTCACCTAGAAACTCGAGGTGAGGTTTAGGTATTAGTGTAGGGGTTAGGGGCCACTTTGACATTCAGAGTGAGACGTAGGAACAGAACAGTGCACTCTTGTGAAGGTTTGATGACCTTCGGATAGAGGAAACTCACACAAAGATGAGATTTGTACAATGTTCTCTCAACCTAGTCTGATCTCATGCCTGCAAGCTCTTTTGTATGTAAATACATGTTTCAAAATAATTTCACCTGCTGCTTTATGCACTATTTACTTCCTTTCCTGACTTATTCCCTCAGTGTATACGATGTTTGTTTTTGATGTACAATAATAACTGCAAAAGAAAAGTTATCTTTAGAAGGTAGCATAAGATAAACAAAAGTTTGACTCAATTGCTAACAAATCCTCTTACCTCAGAAGTAACCTATTTTGGCTGCAGCTAGACAGCCTTTAAACATGCAATGATATTTAATCATGTTGGAGGTCTGAGTAACTGCTAAATTTAGATGTTATGTTTATATACCAGTTTTGAACTCTACAGCTTCAGGATGCTTACTAAAATCACACATTTTCTTACAGTCTGGTTATGCCTCCTTCCCAGACACAGGCACAGTTCTCCTTCGTGCTTAAAGAGAACGATTTTATTTGCAGGACATCAGTTTCCCTGACCCCATTCCAGCAGCCCATTACTCACTGCAAATGTTATTCTGTGTCTTCTCAGGCCAGGCTCCTTCGCTGGCATTTTAATTCAGAGTTCAGGCGCACCCTGTAGCCAAAACACCTCGCCTTCCAGCTCCCCCATGAAGAGCTCAGCCTTTAAGCTTCTCAAACACTGGGCCTTTTCCAGCAAACCCCTTTCTGAGTCCCTGAGGACCTATCCGGGTCAGTGAGGGGGCAGGGCATTGTCGACGGCTAACACTGCATCAGTTACAGGCACTCAGTGGCCTTACCAGCTTACAACCAGGTCCACCACGCTCTTTTGTACTTCGACATTGACTCTTGCTAAACAAAGTAATGTGGTTGGTGTGTTAGGTCACTGCGATACATACTGTCGAAATAAATATTGCAAGCAGGTTATGGACAATATCTTTGCTTTTATAGAGTGGAGGAGTAGACCCGGGTTCAAGTTGTACTGTTGCTCCTTGTGACCTTGGGCAAGTCACTTTACCCTCCATTGCCTCAGCGACAAACTAAAGGGGTTATTGATGGACGCTCTACCAGGGTAACATCAAGCTAGGTGGAGAGAACATTGTACAAATCTCATGGTTGTGTGAGTTTCCACACTCCAAAAGACATCACATCTCTCTCTTTGTAGGTAGGAATTGCAGCAATTGTGGTATTACCGCAAAGTGTGAAAAAGTTATTGCACTCTGTGGTGATATCTATGCAAAGTGCTAAGATAGTACACATTGCAATAAATAGGCTATTACCATAAAACTCGTCCCTCTAACTATCGCATGTGATAGTTTGATGAATCTAAGCCCTTAGATTGTAAGCCCACTGGGGATGGGGAAATACCTATGGTACCTGAATGTAATCCACTTTGAAGTGCTTAAAAAAGTGAAATCTAAATAAATAAACATAGTACAGACTATCAGGCAGCATTTTAATTTTGCAGTCTCTTACTGTGGAGCCGAAATATGTTAGCATGTGGGATAGCAAAATTTAACACACATTTTTTTTAGATTATTGTGTCATTTATATGCAGTATTTGGGATATGCCCATAATATAAGAGCTAAGGTACACGTGCGTCACAAAACCCCAAGGAACCTTTACTTTAATATTACATTAGTGTAACACACTTTAACGGAGTGACCCCAATTTTCCCATGTTTGCGAGTGTATTGTGTAGGTAGTGTGTGTGGAATGCTAGCAGTGGTCTGTGGTGTGGACGGGTGGTGGGATATGTCTGGAGTTTAATCTGTTTAGCAGGGTCAGGAGGATCACAAAAAAGAAGAGTACACGGGGTGTTGTTATAACTGATATCGTTATATTGGGGATTGTTCTTACACTGTTTCATGCTGATAATATTTCCCTAAGATTGGGTTATTGATTGTACCTGTGTTGCTCTCTAATAAAAAAAAAGATTTTGAAGAAAAAAAAAAAAAAAGAACCAGGCTAGATGCCTGGTCCACCTTAAATCTTGCAAAGGGAGAGAGAGCTCTGTGGGCGGGATCAGTCCAGAGGGAGGGACCAGCAGGGGGAGCACAGGAGTGTAGGCCCAGCTGTGTTCAGGAAGCCCCTATGCCTCCAGAAGGAAGGCAGCTCCTATAAGGCATTCTGTCCATATCAGAAGGGAGTGAATGTACCCTGTCCAGAGGCAAGGCAGTCTGCAAACCCTGTATGTGCTTACCGCTATGACTGGCAGTCCTGCAGGCGCACGCAGGTCATAAAATCCGGGATCGGCGCGCGCAAGGGGGTGCACAATTGTGTACCTTGCGCGCGCCAAGTCACGCTGCTTTCCTCCGTTCCCTTCCCACTAACCTAACCTTCCCACCCCTTCCCCTAACTTTCCCCCCCCCCCCTCAGTCCTGATTATTGTTGAAGTGCTGTGAACTTGAAAAAAACATTTTGTGCATTTGAAAAGGCTGGAGTCAGTGTGCTTTCTGCCTCCCGCCAAGGAAATGCCTCACGGGCTCCCACACACACTTTGAATGCTTTTTGCTGGAAAAGTGTGAAACACATAATGAAATGTATGAACACATTGGGGTAGATTTTAAAAACGGCGCGTGTGGCGCACATGTGCACGCACTACCTGGCGCGCGCACATGTGCGCCCGATTTTATAACTTGCGCGCGCAGACGTGCGCAAGTTATAAAATCCGACATCGGCGCGCAAGGAGGTGTACAATTGTGTACCTTGCACGCGACGAGCCACCTTGCGGCGCCGCTGTGCCGGGAGCCTGACCCCGCCCCTGCCCCGCCCCTTTAGTCAAGCCCCAGGACTTACACGCGTCCCAGGGCTTTACGCGCCTCGGACGGGCCTTTTTAAAATAGACCCGGCCGCGTAAGGCCGGTTATGCGCGTAACCCTTTTAAAATCCGGCCCATAGAGCGCGACAGGCAGATAAAGTTATCATTTCTTTATATAGTGCAATACCACAAACCCAGCTTGATCTCTGGCTTTAAACTATTTTACCCATTGCTAGTGGTCCTCCCTGACCTTTTGAATTCTGGTGTCATAATTGCCCCAGTTTCTCTACTGGTAGGCTGTTCCATAGATCCAATATCCTTTCTGGGAAGAAATTCTTCTCTATGCCACTCCTGAGCCTATCTCATCCACCCTTATCTCATAACCCTTTGCTTCTCATGCACTATGGGGCCAGTTTTCAAAGGGTTTAAGTGCTGAGTATCGGGTGTTGAGTACCTAAATCAGCTCCTTTGAAAATTGACCAGGCTTGAGCACTTACATTTAGGGACTTACCGTATTTTCACTGGGCACCTACATTTAGGATCCTAAACAGAGGGGTGGCTATCGGGGGATGGCATTTTCAACACTAGGCACTTACGTTATGTGCTTAAATCTAGGAAAATGAATGACAGCCCTAAATTTAAGGGCATTAAGTTTAGGTTTTTGAAACTTAGCAAAGAAACTTATCTACCCAAATATTTGTACATTTCTATCATGCAGATGTTATACAATTACAGGTAGCTTGCTTAGCAACACGTTTAACAGATGTGTTTGGCCATGTCCTGTCCTAAAGCTTTGCAGTCACCTGGATAGCTCGCAGCACAGGTCTCCATCGCCCTACCTTAAGCTTGTGCAATTTCTTGCGGATGGCCGGCACATCTCCCGACACGTCTGACCAGCGGTGAAGCTCCTCCTTGGCAGAATGAAGCCAGTCTGTGAATTCATGCACTGCATCCAGGTACAGCAGGTGGTCCTTTACAATGTCTTCCACTCTCCTTGCTTTCTCCTGGCAGGCAGGTGTAAAACAGACGAGGTTTACAGATTTAACACGTCACAATGCCTGGAGCCTGGATACAACATACTTATTGAGAAGGGCTCGCGGAACCATTTCTCAGACCGTTCAGTCAGGAAATCCGAACAAACAAAGTCATTATGATCTCCTTTTCAATCTTTTTTTTTCATTTCAATTTCAGGGAGCATTAAATAAATGCAATGCGAGTTCCCTCTGCTTCGTCACGCCACTCCCACCACTGTGCTGCAGACATAGCACTGTAAATCCGGATTTTATTGGATCAGATACTCTTATAAATCTGCACTGGCATTACCTTGTCAATCTACAAATGAGGCAGAAGCAGCCACAGAGTAGCGTATAAGTGGAAGATCCTTTTCAAAACAGGAGGGATGGCTGCACTAAAAGGTACATCCCCTGCAGAAATCAACGCAGAGAGCACATATGACGGGCGTTGTACGTATCACTCACATGGATTTCTGAAAGGAATACCATTCATTCCACTAAAATACGAAAACAGAGGACATGAAGGGTAACTTGCACATTACACAGAAGGAAGTCGGCACTATGCTGCCTGCAGAAGTCACTTTTGAAAATTACGAGGGTAATTTTATAACTGCGTGAGTTCAGGTAAAGACTGTGTGTACATTTTATGCACAGACCTTACCTCCAAATTGCAAAAGCATTCCAAATTTGCAAGTAGATTGCATGCTATGCTCACAAACTCACCTGCGCCAAGTTACCCTTTGATTCTTGAAGGGCCCGACTTGTGCAGGTCAACTTACGTGGACATTTCTTTTAAAGCAAAAGTGCGTGTGTGAGTTTGAAGTCCACCCCAACTCCGGAAACCTTCTCCCCACTTCGTGTAAAAAGTAAATGTGTGTAACTGAGCGGGAGGATGCAGACCTCTGTGCATAGATGTTTCAGCAGCATCAGATCATAATGCCCATATAATAGAAAGGTTTTCTGACTAACAGGACCACTAGCAACCTCAGGGCTCTGATTTACTAATGCTTTTTTCCCCTCATTCTGTGCTCATGAGGGGAAAAATAATAAAAAAAAAAAAAAAAAAGCTTAGTAGATCAGGCCCTGGGATCCTGAGGGCAGTATTTCTGAAAGATTTATCCCCCAGACACAAAACAAGATCCAATTCTTTATAAATTGGAGCCTCTAAGCATTTTCACCTGGCTGAATTCTAAGCAGAGGAGCTATGCCTCAAACTGCGTATATAACCAGCCATCCCAATCAATGAATTGTATTACTTGTAAACTGCTCTGGGTCCTTCGGGAGAAGAGCAGGAGATAAATGGAAAATGGAAATGAATTGCTGTTAGGAGGTGAGGCTGTCAGCAGGTTAGCAGAGATGTCTGCTTTTAATTTGCTTGCTCTGAGCTGGGATGCAATTACGATTTTATACTGTAAAAGACAATTTGCCCTTCTCTTCCTGTTAAAAACTCTTCTACCACAATTTGGCCCCGCAGGAAGAGCTCCTGCTAAAATCACACTGGGTAACATCCAAGTTTAATTTCCAGCAACTTCTGAAAGGAAAACAATTCAACAGAAAAAAAAAAGAAAAATCCTGTAAGCAAGTGCTTGTATCAAAAGGACGTTTTACCTTCGGGAGTAACAGTCCCACAGCACTTTAGGCAAAGGTTTGAACTTATATGATTGCTTTTTTTTTTTTTTCCTGTGGAATCTTTTCCCTTTCATGAGTTGAAGAAATTATATTCCTGGATGAAATATGTGCTAATTCAAAGGTGCATGCAAACTCACTTATTTATTTATTTAAAGGGGAGGGGGAGTGAACCAGGGGGAACTGGGAGTGGAATTTATAGATTGCGGGATTTAGATTAACTATATGAATATATCACAAACTATTTACAACGTTTATGCATATTAGCAGATCACAAACTAGTTACAAAGTTTATGCATATTTGCAGGTCATGGGGGTTGTTATGGGGGAAAGAGGTGGATAAGGTAGAAAGGGGGGAGGGGTTTCTGAAAGGGGCGGGGTTTTGCCCAAAATCTAACTCTCCCTCCCCCCAAAAAATAAATTTGAGGAGGTGTGCTTCTGCAAAGTCAAATCTCAATCCCAGATGGTATTAGTGACGGAGTCTAAGGGCCAGATCGAGGTTTCAGAGAGAAATAAGGCAGAAGAATGGCCCTGCCACACAAACATTTCAACCCTGTGCTTAACCCACCCCCTGCCACCAGATGTCTAATGGATGCAAATAGATGTTTCTTCATAATTACACCCGGGCATGCTCTGCACATGTGCCAGGGATATTCTTAACAGAAACAGAGGTAAATATTCAGTAGGCCAGTGAGTGGGAAAGTTACCCAGGTTACCCAGTAATTTGGAGATTCAGTGGCCCTCGTATCCGGATGACATTCTGCAGGTCACTTCAGGACAGGTATTTTCTGACCAGACTCATCCAGGTAACTTTAGCTGGGAAGTGCTGAATACCAGGGCTCGCTGGATAAAATGTAACCCTGCTCCCTGTGTGCCTCAATCACCTGAACAGGTAATAAGTCACCTGGACAAAATAAAGCCTGCGTGCAGGGGAACCTTCTCAGTTCTCGCTTTCTGTCCAGGTAACCCCCAAAGATTGCCTGTTGTGAACGTTGAGAGGATGTGAACCCTGGTCCGAGGAGGAGTTGATACTACGCGAGGAGGCGACTCCCCGGGGTCCTCCGTCGAATGGCGAGGCTGAGGTGAAGTGGAAACCAGTAGATCTTCACCCTTGGAAGCCCGTGGTCCCCCCGGGAGGAGCCCGTAGAGACCCGGACCGCTGGGACTTAGGCGAAGCTTGAGAGAAAGAGGTCTCGTGACGTGGAAGCAAGGGCCAGCTAGATCTTCACCCTTGGAAGCCCGTGACCCCCCCCCCCCCCGGGAGGAGCCCGTAGGGGCCCGGACCGCTGGGAATTAAGTGGCCCTTGAAGAGGGAAGACTCGTCACGATCCAGTCCGAGGTCCAATACCAGAGGATCGCCGCTTCCCAGTCCGAAGTCCAATACCAGAGGATCGCCGCTTGGCAGTCCGAAGTCAAACACCAAGGCTCGTTCAGGAACAGGGACAGAGGTCCTGATACCAGAGGCACCAGAAGACTCACGGGAGTGAGCAGACTCGTTGCCAAGTCGAAGAGCAGGAAAAAGGAGGTCTCCTAAGCCTGCCCTATCTTTTGCAGCTGGGGCTGCAACAGATAGGGCAGGCTTAGGTGACGAGGTCCCTTTAAGAGCTGGCAGGAGGCTCAGCCTCGCGCCTAAGGGAAGGCCCAATCCCGGAAGTGCTGCAGGGCAGCCCGATGCCATGAAGAGGATCCCGAACGGTGCCCCTCCTGCTGGGGAGCAAGGCAGGGGCTTGATCGGGGGGATCTGCCCCGAGGAGGAGAAGCAGGGCCAGCCAGGGAAACGTCTCTCCACCGAAGCTGAGGTGCCGGCAGTGTCCTTGACGCGCGGAGGAAGGTGGGGGGGGGGCCCGGCCGCGGTCGGCCGCAGCTGGAGTTTATAACATTGCCTGGACAAAGCCTTTGAATATTGATTCTCACAGAACCTGACCCCAGGTGGTGAGGACCCTAAAGCCCGCCTGCCCAGTTGGGTTCATTCTGCAATGCCCTAAACCCCCAGCTGACTTCTGGCTTTCACCTCACTTTTTCACCAATAGGGAACCCTCTGTGCTTATCCCAGGCTTTCTCCCTTATCCTCTCACTGGGAGGCCATGCCATGCAACCATCACCCTTTCCGTAAAGAAAGATTTTCTGTTGTTATTCCTTTGGGCCTCCCATCATAACCGCCAGTTCTGGGATTTCCTTTCCACTGAAACATGCCTGCTTCTCGTGCATTGTTTCTAACTTTGAATACCAGATCTAGCTGCAGGGTCATCTCTTCAAACCCCTCCTTCTTTCAGCTGCAGCAGCCTTGGGAGACAGAAAAGGTGATGCAGGAGGCAGATCTGAGAACGGGGCCTGCTCATCACAGAGCTGATGTCTATGGAGCAGGGCAGCGACAAAACGGAACGAAAGGCGCAACATTTACAGGAGAAGCCGCAGAAAGAAGAGACAACCCAAACAGAAAAGAAAGGGAAGGGAAGGAGGAGAAAGAAACAGCAGACAGACTGACGCAAATAAGAGACAGAGTGTTCTCCATAGCAGGTCCAAAGCTCTGGAACTCTCTACCACAAACTCTCTAAGCACGCTGCCAGACAGTAAGGAATTTAAAAGTGAATTAAAAAAACAGGGCTATTCATTAATGCATACAATTTAACTTAAACCTCAGAATATATGGACCCAATAAAAGATAAGAAAGGCAAATGATAATCGCAGCAATGAGGGAATGCAGGATTCTCAAACAAGCCACAGACTCTGAAGTGAAAACCACCATTTGTGTCTGTGATCACCAACACTCCTTGCCTTATGTTGTGGTCGCAATTCCATTTAGAACATAAGAACATAAGAAACTGCCATGCTGGGTCAGACCAAGGGTCCATCAAGCCCAGCATCCTGTTTCCAACAGAGGCCAAAACCAGGCCACAAGAACCTGGCAATTACCCAAACACCAAGAAGATCCCATGCTACTGATGCAATTAATAGCAGTGGCTATTCCCTAAGTAAACTTGATTAATAGCCGTTAATGGACTTCTCCTCCAAGAACTTATCCAAATCTCTTTTGAACCCAGCTACACTAACTGCACTAACCACATCCTCTGGCAACAAATTCCAGAGCTTAATTGTGCCCCAGAAACCAGCTCTAGACAGATAGAAATGAATACCCACCTATGAACTCCAATTGTTTTGATTTGTCTAAGTTTATCTGTTGAATGCAGACCTATGAATGTTACTTTTGTAAACCATTGTGATCGATACATGGGACCACGGTATATAAAATGTCTAAGTAAATAAATAAATAAAGAGGCGTGGAACAGAGAATGAAGAACCAAAGAGACTGAAAATGAAAGTCAGAGAGACTATAAAGGCGGGGGAACTGTTTTGTAGGGTGAAAGGTAACTTTTTTTTCTGGATGTGGCAATTTCCTTCTGCTTCCCTGGGTTTCCAGCTCAGGAATCAAGAATAGGGATCTGGTTCCATGGACCTTTGGTCGCAACTGCCCGGGGATTTTCCTTTACCCTATTTTATTCCCCCCCCCCCCCCCCCCTCTCCCAACTTATTTGAATCCAATCTTTAGAGCAGCAGTCCTCGTCAGAGGGGGCTAGGCAGGAGGGCTCCTTCCAGGACCCTGCAACCGTGGGCCCCTGAACAACCACCGCGTAATGACTCTGACTCCCCCCCACCCCCCACCCACACTGCCTGTGCAACCCGAGCAGTCCTGGCTGAGCTGGGGAAACGGAAGACCTCAGCCTTCAACTGAACTCAGGTCCCTCCACGTGCCAGCAGGCGGGATTTGCGCCGAGCCAGCGGGCAGGCCTGGTAAAGAATTTCCTAATTTCCTTATCAACGCATAATCTCCTGGAACCTCATGGCTCGCTAGGCTTCTCCTACACAGGGAGAATTTGCAGAACTGATCGAATGGAAGCTGCTGGATTCAGCTCTTTCCAGCGAGTAACCAGTCTTTGCTTCACATGACGGGCACGAGAGTTTGCACCAGGTCCCTAATATTTTACGGGAAAGCGAAACCCTCTCGGCTTAAGCTCTTTAGGCACTGGGAAGTCGTGGGGGTAATTTTCAAAGAGTTACACGGTGGTTACACCCATACAATCAGCATGTATGTGTGCAAGTAGCGTGTGCACGGTGTATGTGCTGTTTTGGAAACGTCACGAGTACGCGTGTACTTGCTGTGCCGCACGTAAATGTTAACAGGCAAAAAAAAAACAAAAATGGGTGATTTAGGGGCATTCCAGGATGGAGTTCAGAGGTCACCACAAAAGTTGTTTATCTTATAAGCGGTATACTCACACAGAGGTAGATATTCAAAGGACATTTAGGACAGATAACTCAAGCTAGCCATCTAAATGGCCAATCTGGCATACTCAGCCACTTATCCGGCTATAATTTGGCCGGATAAGAAAAGGGGCATTTCAGGGGTGTTCCTGGCTGGGGTCGAGTTATCCATCTGACTTAGCTAAATATCGGGTAGATCTGGCTAAGTTAGCTGAATACATTTAGACCTCCTACGTTATTCGGCCTTGTGTGGCCGGATAATGTGCTACTGAACCGTATACTTTGAAATGTTATCCGGCTAAGTAGCACTGTCAGTACAGAATGAAATGGAAACACATAATGCCCAATCCCCTCCCTCCCCCACAAAATCTTATAGAGGCGCTATCGGGCCGTGCGCAGCTCACCCCTTAAAACTGTCTAATTTAGAAAGACCCCCCCCATCCCGGTGAATTAGGAACTGCTATAGCAGCCTTCCCTCCCACCCACCCAGAGAGATAAAAAAAACATCACAGTGACCCCCCTCCCCCCTCCGATATCTTTCTGTCCATTGCCAGGAGCAAGGGACCCTCCGTATCCCGCTCCCGGCACCTCTAAGAGAGTCGGTGCTGGCAGCGTAAGCTTAAGTCAAGTTTGTGCTTCCGGCACTGCCTCTGGTTCCCCATGTTCACAGGCCTTGCTCAGCAGCGAGAGGTCTGGCACTGCACGTGCATCGCTGAAAGCTCACAAATTTAAGCTACCACTGGGGACGAGCAAGCAGAAAAGTCAAGAGGATGGATTTACAGGATCTGTACAAGACACCCTGGGCCTTCCCCCTCTGCCCTTAAATCCAAAATTCCCATTCTGACTAAGGAGCCATAAAGCAGAGGAGGGAAGGCTGCCAGGAAATCCATTCCTAATGTAATCACCTCCCTTGATCACACAGCGACCCTAAAGGGCTCATCCAGTAACCCTGGGCTGTAGCTACGAGAAGCCATTTTGTGCCTCCCTCCCTACACTGGGCACTGAGAACACTGCCTCCTGTGCTCCCAGCCTCCACGGACAAGGAAACGAGAAATGCATTCCTGCTGTCTGGTAATGGTGTGCCCCTGGGCCAGAGATCAGCTCTACACACCTTATTCCAGCCACGTTCTTTCAGCAGGGCTACCTTTTTCATGCCCTGGGAGCTTATGACTCGGCAATAAAGGACTTGCTCATTGGTCAAAACAGACTAGAGGCATCAAAAGGCTAAATATCCTCCAACAGTACCTTCGCTACGGTTGTGATGTCACTGAATTGGGCTTTCAGCTCTTCCTGAACTGCCTCCTTGAACGAATCCCCTTCGGTCTTCTCCTGCAGCTCTCGCGCCTTCTCACTGAGACGATGCAGTGCGCCGGAGCGATCCTCTATGTCCGCTAGGACAGCCTGGAAGAAATCCAGCTGGGCAAACTTCTCTTTCAAGCCCGCCTGCTGCTGGATGGGCTGTTCCAGTTTCTGATCCACTGACTCCAGCCAGTGCTCCAGCTGGCCTTTCTTCTCCAGGTAGTCGTTCCACAGACTTATCAAAGATTCCAGAGTACTACGAAGATATAGAGAGAAGATAACAGGTGAGTTCTCTTGACATTTAAAATAGCAATCCTGCTCAGAAATTTTGTTTTGCGGCCCAGCAATTTTTCCCCTGTTTCTTTGGCTTTCTGCTGAACTGGAACCATTCACTTCTGCGGCTATCGTACCTAAATTCTCTATTTATAACAATTCAGAGATTTTTACCCATTTCCAACCTCCCTGTCATCTAGACCAGTCATTAGAGCGATGGCTATCAGACAGGATCCGCACATTGCAGCTCCCTCCAGAACCTGATGCATGTGTACCAGGAGCCTGGCCAATAGGTGTCGCTGTTGAGCAATGACAGAGATTCTACTTTTGTTTATAAACACTTGAGGAGGTAAATCATTCACAATCAATAAAATTGTACACGCTCAACAAACTTTATCTTAAAGAGATATTATTGCTTAAGGACACGGCATCAGAAATAATTCTTAGCTGATAGTTGGATGTCCATCCACTGCCTCTCGCCGAGCAATGGGCCCCAAACGGTATCAGCAGTAAGCACTTGGGTTTCATTCACTTGCTGGTTCTGCCCTATTGCTTTTTCTGTACTATATCTTACAAACTTTATTACTTCTTCTTATAAACCTTTTTCAAAAACGCCCACTTATCTCTTTTCAAAATACTATCCTGGAGTCCCTCCATCTTTCTGATCCCTGAATTTTTTCATCCTTCTCTCAATTCTTGTGCCACATCACCCGACATGAGCTCATGTTTCAGTGGACTATACCACTTTCATTAGGGGTTACGCACTCTAATTATCATAACGACCCTCCCATGAGGAGGCTGTGAATGTCGCTTCTGCATCATTCCCCTTCCCAGGAGCAGCTCACATGCACTGTAAGGTACAGCATGGTCGCTGAGCTGTCAGGCTGGCCCTCATTTGTTGGTTTTTTTTTTTGGGGGGGGGGTTGGCAAGTCAGATAACAGTCATAAGCATATAATATGCCATTTCTATTTTTATATTCTCTTTAAAGCAATATACATTCCTATTTGTTCGCTAACTCCATCTCGGAGTTCAAGCAGAGGCCAGATCATGCCCAGAGCTGCTCTTTGATTGCATTTTCAGGTGCACTGGACAGCAAAGAGAAGGGTTAAAGAAATTTTAAATGCATTACAAATCATTTCAAGATGTTTTTAAGGCACGTGCACATCAGGTCAGATCCTCAGTAAAATGTTAGGGATAAGATGGCATGCTGACTTATCGGTTTAGTACAGGGAGTCAGCATTTTTAGAATGGCAGACGCTCTAACACTATAGCAGTGTAAATATATTCTTAAAAGTAGGGCTGGTGGGATCTAATATGAAGAACATCTACAGATGGCACCTATCTCAGTCACCCTCACAGATGGCAGAATAAGAAAACCTATATCGGTCTAACTAAAATATAACTTTTTAGGAAAGTTTTACATTCACCATATTGGCCATGGAATCACTGCAGAATATAAAATAAGTTCAGAGCAGATTGCTAGAGCTATTAAACTATAAAACCATCATTACATCAGTATCAAATCACTTTATATAAAACCACATCAACCACAAAAAGCCTGTAGAATCAAGAATGGGGATGTGTCACTTTAACGTGGAACCTACCTGCATCAGAGATGAGGAAAATACCTGTATTCAGTTGGAAATAATCCCTACAGGTACGTAACATTACACTGTAACAGTCTCCATAGGAGACTGTAAAAAAAAAAAAAAAAAAGTTCATTTCTCTGCAATGCTGGCTTGTGGAAGACCTGCAAAACTAATTTCATCCCTTCCCGGGCGCTGCTCTAATCCTCTCGTGGTCCTATCAAGGGCACCTGCTCTTCTGCATCCTGGCAGTCTCAGCAGGGGCATCACAAGGAAGCCGGTGCAATGCGCCCAGAGGAAAGCCCCAAAATTATGGACAAAACATTTGATCATTGTTTCCAAAATTTCAAAAATATTAATAACGTTGATGGGGCCCTCTGTCGTTACAGGAACTGTCCAGACACACAATGCGGCACAGCAGCTCAAGGCTCTTGGTCGTGCCTCTTCTTGGATGTGACACAGAGCTGGTTGATCTTTACCAGACTTGTGAAACACCTCCTAGGCCTGACCTGTGTGTCTGTGTCATTTTTCAGCTGCACATGTGCAGTAACTTCTGGCGTATCTTTGAGAGTGAAGTCAATGTTGAAATACAAGCCTGTAACTTTAAGAGTCATGGATTTGATTTTCAAACTAACATTTGCATATAAAACCTACTTTATGCGCACAAGCGGCACTTCGAACATTGTTGGTGTTAAAGTGTGAAACCCCTTCAGCAGGGGGGGAAAGAAAGAGTAGGGAATACATTGGCGCACATATTTTTTTTATACAAAAATATGCACATAAATGTACACACAGAGAGTGGTGCAATACTGTGTGTCTATGTGTACATGTGTACTGGAACAACCTGTGACTTTTCAAAGCAGATTTGTATGCATAAGTCGGCTTTGAAGATTCCCTGTAAATAAGCTGAGAAAAGGCACAGTTCAAATCAGCAAGGACACAGGCACACACTCTCCATTTTTCAAATCCACACAGCCATACCTCCTTTCTGATGCTCAGATCAACACCACACACACACACATACACACACACACATGCAACAACATCTCTAACACACAAATTCAAGTTCTGTATCAAATACAGTAACCTAAAGCTTCAATTTCACATAGACACAGCCAGCTTATCTCTCTCTCTCTATCACACAAACAAACACACACACACACACACACATAAAAGCCTCCCTCTCACAAAGAACCACTCAAAACCCTTCTCTGTCCCACATACACAAACGTACTAAGACTCAACCTCTTCTCTCTAATACAAACAAAACCTTGATGTCTCACGCTTGTTCACATATCCAAACACAATGTCTCCATGTCTCCCTTTCATATACACATACACACACATGCACGCGCTCTTGTGCAATTTGTATATTTGCACTCAATGAAGTCCATATTCAAAAATTACTAAATCCCACCCAGACTCATCCCTGAACCCACCCCTTCCAAAAGATTTGAATGTGCACCATGCACTAGCGCTATTATCGCATGAGTTAATGCCATAACGCATTTTGATGAATGACCCGGTAAGTTAACTAGCTAACTCTGACATTCAGACTTAACCAGCTAAATCTGGTCAGGCCGGCCAGCTACATTTAGCCGGCTAACTTTAAGATAGCCGGCTATATTCAATAGTGCGGCTGCACTATTTAATATACCTCCAAAGTTAGCCGGATATGTTCATCTGTCTAACTTTGCTATCCAGTCTGAGTCTGAATATGGACCTTAGTATAAATATCACTTTTGGAAATTCTGTGTACTTGATGGAGCAGTTTTCCAATCTTATTCTATTTGATCCAGCCACAATGAATTTATTCTTACGCTGTTTCACCAATAGCTCCGTTTCATTGTACGCATTCAAGACACCTGTTACACAATGTATTCCTTCTATGTAAGTAAAATAAAGCGGTATTACCTGTGTGACTTAAGTGAAGTGTTGTTGACATTGCCCCATACATCTTTCAGTGTTTGGAGCTGCACCTGAATCACCTTCTGTCCTTCTTCACTGCTGCTCCTCGCAGCCTGCTCTCCTTTGCCAATGGCCATGTTCAACTTTATTTCCCCTTCACCTTTCATTAAAAGGATTTCCTACAGTGTGGCGAAATGCATACAAAATGCTCAGCTTCCACCCTTTTCCAGCTGTCTGAAATAATCATTCAACTCTAACCCTTCTCTGCTAGGTTCTCGTTCTGTTACCGCTGGGCCCATTCTGATTGATGACGTTGATCTCAAAACATCCAGCGTAACATGAAGTGCATGAATAATACACTGTACACTTGCAATGCTCAGTAATGTACCAAGTATTGCACTTCCTAGGACATGGAAAGTTTTCCCTGTCTCAAACCACAGGCTGAGAAAAGCAGGCAGGGCATGGACAGAGAAACTAAAAACTGCAACAGAATGAGAGATCGTCCAAACAGAGTTTTCAGTGATTCTGCTCCTCTAAAGTCAGCCCAGGCCCCCAGGGCTTGAAGAGGACGGAAGCACAAATAAGCCGGCATCAGACTGAGAAGTACGGTAAGCTTAGGAGCCCTGGCGCCCTGCTCAGAGCTCTCTCCCCACAATATTTCCTTGAACTTCGGGTCTAGCTGAAGAGAACGGAGCCACATGATGCCAGGCATCTCAGTGACTCTGCCCTCGCTGACATCAGTCTAGGCCATGGGGCTTTGAGGAGACACCATGACTGCCAGAGGCAGAGACAGCAGGCGCCACACGGACGAGCGGGGAAGCTCGAGGGACCTGGCGCACTTGAGGGACTCTGTCCTGTCAACATGAGTACCTGGAGACTTTAGCCCTATACGAGGAGTTTGAAAATTACCTTCTCTGAGACTGCATAGGAAAGTTAGCAAAAAATGCACCTAAGTTAGACCAATTTTCAGTGCAGACTTACAGACATATATCCGCTTTGAACATTATCCCACCAAAACTACCCCACACGGGTTATACGTGCTAGTTGGGTTGCACAAATTATTCCTGAAAACGTAGGCATGGATATGCATAAGTGGATGGATTTCCAACAGTACGGGTATATGTCTAAATCCACCCCTAGCAATGCCTCCATTCAGTCTAGATAAACGCATGCATGAGCCTAACATATGTGGATACTTTTAACTGCATATTAGGCAGGCACTTTGATAAAGGGTCATGTTCTGTGCGAAAAATAGTGATCCACGTCCAGAAGTTCCTTTGAAAATTACCCCCCAGGTTTAAACCAGAAAACAAGAAGGTATGAAAAACAGGCATTCCACCATAACCAACACAAAGTTTGATAGTTACCAACTATTTCAAAGATTTGCCGCATTTTCAGCCATATGAAATCTGTCCAGTGCTTGAGTATTATACTGTGCAACTATGTAAGCTAAAGATGGCAGAAAGTGACAGAAATCCCTCTAATGTTTACTTGTTTAGTGGTCATGTGTCTGCTTCTGGATAAAACCTAGACATCACTTGTATTCACTACTGGCCACTTGAGAACGTAAGACCCATGTACACAGTAAACATTGCTGGAACCTCATTCTCAGGGTTAGGAAAGTTCAGTGGGCTGTATCATCAAGAAGGGCAAGGGTTTAATTTGAAACATGAGAGGTCATTTCAATACGAAGAATAATGAGAGATTTCTGGACTGGAAGCAATGAGACATGAATTACAATGTGCTGATTGCTAAGATGGATTAGCTGTAATGTTATATGTTTTGTTATATGTATTAGCTAGCAGAATAACTTGTACTGGAGCATTTCACTCTATGTGTGTTAATTCTGTCCGAAAATTATGAATGCTATTTTGTAAACCGTTGTGATCTTGATATAGAATGATGGTATATAAAATGTCTAAATAAATAAATAAATAAAAGAAATCATATTTTACGAAAGTGAACCGCCTGGACGTGGCATTGCCATAACATGAACTGAGGGACACAAATACTGCTATATTTATGTGAAACTCTTGGCACTGCAATTTCTTTTTTTTTTTTTTTTTTTTACTGTGCACACCGGCTTCTCCACATACCCCAGGTAACATCAAGCAGAATCCGCCTCCCATACACCTTTTAAGAGCTGCTCCCCTGTGGAACTCTAGTGGCCTAGCACAATGATTAGAGGACAAAGCCACAGAGCTTGTAGGTCCTAGCTCTGTTCCCCTATCCTTTATTCACATCATGCTTGGGCTAAAACGTCTACTGTAAATCCTTTGCATGATTCAGATTACATGCACGAATTTTGAACGCACTGAGGACTCTGATGGAGCAATATTAACAATGTACATTATTAGCACAG
The DNA here is from genome assembly GCF_901001135.1 of Rhinatrema bivittatum. Taxonomy (NCBI): domain Eukaryota; kingdom Metazoa; phylum Chordata; class Amphibia; order Gymnophiona; family Rhinatrematidae; genus Rhinatrema; species Rhinatrema bivittatum. The sequence goes on from NC_042617.1 coordinate 572,181,567, forward strand.
CAATGGGTTACAATGCAATGCAGTTTGGACAGAAAAATAAAATGAATGATTTCAGATTACAACGTCATTTTTCTGTTTGCCCCCTAAAGGAGCGCGGTAGCTTCACTAGACGAGGTATACGCAGCTGCTAGCAGAATTTGTTTTAAAGAACAATGGACTTTTTGCTGCGGAAGCAAAAAAAAAACAAAAAAAAATCTCCACAACTCGTTGGTTTCCTTTTACTGCTTTACCTGAACTTGCAGCAGCTGCTTCTCCAGTGAGTCTCTCCCGCCGGCGGTGCTCTCAGCGGCGGCTAGCCTGTCCTGCACATCCTTCAGCCAGGCCCACGTGCTCTGCAGCACTTCCTCGAAGGCCTGATGCTCCTGCAGAGCCACCTGGCAGGCCCGCAGCCTCTCTCTGATTGTCTTCGCTAGGTTTTGGTAAGCCGCGAGGAGCTGGGAAGCCAGGCGCCCTTCCCCGCCATCACCACATCCGTCCTCGGTTAAAGCCTGGGCCCACTGGGAGAGCTTGTCAAACGATTCTCTGAAAGCAAGATGGCCTGTGACATCAATTCTAGAAATAACTTTGCAGCGGGGAAAAAAAAATGTAACAGTGAAGAATTGTAAAAAGTATATACAAGATGTTAAAACGCTTATTCTCTCTGTGACTGGATAAATCTGTTTCTGGGGATGCCTGCCAGTGAAAATATTGCAGTCTGCAGTGGATATATTCAACCGTTTTGGGATAGAATGATGATTTTCTTCTATTTTCCTTTTTTAGATTTTGTATACCGGCCTTGGCAAAGGGAATACCTAAGCCTTTGAAATCTAGAGGCCTGTATTTTTCTTGGCATTTTCTCAAGCCCAAGGCTCTAACTAGTTACTATATATTACTTCTTTATATTCAATCTAAGATCAAGAACACAAAGGTTTGTTAAATACAAAGCCAATATTAACAAATTTTCATGATTACATTTGTTGATGAAACGTTCCTTACATTATCCTTACATTACAAAATATATTATAATAATACGCTCGTTTTGAAATGCCAGAAAATGTAATAGCAGAAGTGACCATAAGGTGTCAGTATCTTTTATTATAATAACATGATACTGACACCTTGTGGCCACTGCTGCTACTTCAGCCCCTCTCATTTCCTAGACAACAACTATTTGCACTGCAGCAGCAGTGTCAGAGATACTGGGGGAGAGAGGCTGCCAGTGCAATAGCACCGAGGCCAACAAAGTGAAACGAGCCCTCCTGCAATGAAGGCACACCTGTGCTACGCACACAGGTGTCACCCTGCGGGATGGCTGAGGGCAAAGGGAGCAAATCCCCCCCCTGCCTAAAAATTGGCTTACCCTTCCCTTTCTTTTCGCCTCTCACCAGTGATGGCCTTTACCCTGCCACAACTCCCTTCACCTCCTCCCCCCCCCCCCTCCATAGCCTGACACAAGCTGGCAGGAGAGTATCACAGGCAGCCCAATAATTCTTCCGCCACCAAGGCCTTCCTCCAACAATGTCCAATCAGCTGCTTCCATCATGTGGTGTGCAAAACACTACACATCAGATGGACCTATCAGCAGGAGGAGTGACTTGAAAGCACCAGGCCATGGAGAGAAAAGCAAGGTGAGGAAGAGAGGGACACCAGAAGGCAGGGGGCACAGGACAGGATAGGTTTGAAGCTCCAGGACAAGGAGAAGGCAGGGGATGGGGGGATTAGGTAGAAAATTAGGAACCTGGGAGCGTGGGACTGGAGATAGGGGTGGGAGAGTGGGAATGGGGGCGGACTCAGGAAAGCAGTCACTCAGGAGCTGGATGGGGACTTGGAAGAGCGGTAACTCAGGGATTGAAGGAGGAGAGCAGGAATCAAAAGACTGGTGGGGGATCAGGGACAGAGGGGACTTGGGAATGGAGGGTTATGCTAGATGAGTGGTGGGGGGGGGAGACTGGGGTGGGGATGGGGATGGGTAAAAGATGAGTAAGAGATATGGGAAGCAGGGGCTAAAAGCTGAGGGGGGGGGGGGGGTTTGAGAGATGGTGGGAAGGAACTGGAGAGCTGGGGGAGGAGGCGAGAGGCTGTGGAAAGGGACTGGAGCTGTGGAGGCGATGACATAGAGTGGAAATGGGGGACTGAGAATGGGATGAAAGAGGGGGAGTGAGACCCTGAGAAGGGCTAAGAGTCAGAAGAAAACAGGTCAAGAAGGGGGAGAGGGGCGAGCAACAGGGGGAAATACCGGGGGACGGTGAAAGATGAGAAGTAATTGAGAGCCGAGGTGTTTAATTGCATCGAGTGGAAAATAGGGGGCTAGGAGGTGAGTGAAAGAGATGGGCAAACAGGAGGCTGGGGAAGGAATCAAAAAACAGAGGAGGGAATGGGCTGGCGATGGGGCGAGAAGGGGCCATGCAGGGGAAAGAGATATATAAACTGGAAAAATGAGCGACCGGGAAGGACAGAGACAAAGATGGGGAGGGAAGAGGAAGGATGCGCCCAGCAAAGATGTGAAAGGAGGGAGGGGGTAAAGGAATGGGGGATGGGGTGACTGGGGGACAGGACCCTTGAACGGAGATGATTGATGGGCCTGAAAGGGAATGGCTGGAGAGAAGAGAGAGCACTGGAAGTGAGGAGGAGGAGGAGGGCAGGAGGCAGGGATGAGAGAGTTAGAAATGAGACGGCTATTATGGGGGGGGGGGGGGATTTGGATAAGGAGAACAACCCGTGAGGGGAAACGAAAGGTAGAGAGGAGGGCAAAAGAAGGGAGAGTTGGAGGGGCAAGAGCTGCAACAGGGAGAAGAAAGAAATATATTAATTTGACTGCCAATGTTTTGCAGGTTTGTGCTAGCACACATAAAATGGTAGGGGGGTTTGTGTCGCTGGCTGGGAAGTTCTGGGATATTGAAAAAGTCTCACCGACCATGCAGCACGAGTATTGGCCAGTTGCTCACGCTGATTGCTGAGGAGACCCAGCAGGACAGGTAGCCTTGCTAACTTTTAAACCTAGCCAGGACCAGCACACATCGCATGCGGACCCTCTCCCTCCGTTCCCTGGCTTATGGCAACCTAACAAACCATGCAGACACACAAATATTCAAGCGCACACACACACACTCACACACAGGAACAACAAAACACTATTTACAACACACGTATAAAAACACCAAACACACAAAACTCAACACAAATAGGCACATACAAAAACAAAACATACATGCACAGACATACACAAACACTCAGACACACACACATACACAAAACAGAACCCAGTCACATACAAATTAATAAAAATATACACAGCACACACACAAAACCACACAATATGCAAATGTACACAAACATACAATATGCACACACACACACACAAATACCACACAACACCTCTTCCACTAATAAGCAATTTTTCTGAATCCCAAATTTTCTGTACCTGTGGTACGCTCAACAAGTGGACGGCCAGCGCCATCTTAAAAATGGTGCAGGCCATCCATTGATCCTACCATGTGACAGGGGCCGACCAATAGCACTGGTAGCCCTTGTCACATGGTAAGGGCAAAGAGTCACCGAGGCCATTTTGATTAGTGACAACTGACAGCCTGAGGGGGGAGATTGCTCTCGGGACCCCCGCTGGATCACCAGGTATTTTCGGCAAGTTTTGGGGGGGTCAGGAGGGTTGGGGGATTGTAGGTAATTGAATTTGAAGGGTTGGGGTGGGTTTTGTTTTTTTTTTCGGGGTAGCCGAAAAAATCGGCCAGAACCGCGGGAAAACAAAATTTCCCACGGCGGGCCGATAACAAAGGCCGAACCAAAAGGTTGGGCCGAAGCACATCTCTACCATTTAGAGGTTTTCATCCCTACAGAATATACTTGAACGAACACTGAATGCTATTCACACGATATGCGGACAGTGGCACGGGAACTCCCTCACCTCGTAGCCAACAGTTTCTTCCAGAAACATTTCCACTTTGTGCACCTCCTTTTTCTTCTCGGGAATGTGGTGCTTGCGTTCTACCCAGTGCCTCTGTGTTTATCCTTTCTTCCATGTCATGAATCCAGAGGTTCAGGTGCTTATGCTGATCTTCAAGCTACAAAACAGTAAACCTTTGAAAGCCAGCTGTGAAAACATAAAAATCAGGGTCTCCAGGCTCACCAGACAAATGACCAGAGACAAGGGTGTTCTCTGGGTTTCCCGTGTCCAAATTCATATTCCAGCTGTGGACACTGCAGTGCTGACGCTTACAGCACTGGTGGCCAATGCCTATCTTCCAGCTATACAAACTCTGAGCCCGATGTAATCAAACGTCAGTAGAAAAATTCTGAGCTAAACTGTAACTCATAGTTTCTTTACTCCCATGAAGTTAATTCCCCATGCAATAAGCAAATGGTATGCTAATGCATCCAGAGTTAAAAAAAATAAAACAGGCTAATCCTAATGTGTACACAAAATGGCACATGTACCACGCAAAAAATATGGGGGTCCATTTCGGCTGCTGTGCGGCTTGGCTAGTGAGCTGGATAAACATATCCAGGAAATAGCAGGGTATATTCAGCGGTGCAGACGCAGTGCTAAATATACCCAGCTTTCTTACAGGGTCATTTATCATTTTTCATTTGGGCCTTAACGCTAGCAATAATGCGCAGAATTCCCCCCCTGTGCGGAATTGCCATTTTCTGCGCAGAATTTCCAAATTCTGCGCAGAAAATAGCAGAGGAGACCCCGGCATGCCGCGAACGGAGTGCGTCCCATGTGTGCCGCGGGACGCGCTCCATTCGCTGCAAAGATGAAAGCCCAGCACACCATTCGCGGCGAAAGGGTAAGACCCCTGTGTGCCGCAAACGGAGCGCCGGGCCTTCATCTTCGCCGCGAGCGGAGCACGTCCCGCAGCACATGTGGGATGGGCTCCATTCATGGCATGCCGGTGAGAGAGAATGTGTGTGTGGGGGGGAGGGGAGGGTGAGAGAGAGAATGGTTGGTAAGAGGGAGGGGTGGGGGGGATGCTTGAGTGTGGGTTTCAGAGAGGGAGCCTATAAGAGGGGAGGGCTGTGGGGGAGGGGGAGAGAGTAGGAGGGTGTGAGAGAGAGCATGGCAGGTAAGAGAGGGAGGTTGGAGGGATGCTTGAGTGTGGGTTTCAGAGAGAGGGAGCTTATATGAGGAGATTGTGAAGGAGTGTGTATGAGTGAGAGAGATTGGGAGCTCGTGTGTATGAAAAAAGGGATTGTGTGTATGTGAGGATGCTAGCCTGTGTGAAGGGATTGTGTATGTGTGAGACAGAGCCTGTGTGAAGGGGTGCATGAGAGAGAGACATAGGTAGCCTGTGTGAGGATGTATGCGTGAAAGAGAAAGGGAGCTTGTGTGTGTGTGTATGCAAGAGAGAGGGATCCTGTATGAAGTAATCTATGTGTGTGCGAGAGAGTGAGGGAGCCTGTATGCAGGTGTGTGTATGTGTATTAGAGTGAGGGAGCGTGTATGAGGGTGTGTGTATGTGTACTAGAGAGAGGGAGCATGTCTGTGAGAGAGGGAGGGACAGAGGGAGCCTGTGTGAGGGGCAGTACTGAGAACGGGGTCAAACTTTGGGACTGGCTATAGAGTGGAAGGGGTTGAACCTAGAGATGGAGGTGAGAGATAGTGGCAGGTGGAGGAGTTGGGGCCTGAGAGGACCAAGTGGCCAGGGGCGTAGGGAGAGTGAGTGGAAGGGACTCTCTTACAGTGAACTTCTAGGGAAATTCTGCTCAAAATATTTAAAGTTCTGCATCTTTAAGTAATAACTTTTTCTATATTAATTTAAAATGTAATTGCTTAAGACTGTCATGTAAATTGTGTTATTTTGAACAATATAAATTTTGCAGAATTTTCAGTTTTTGTGCGCAGAATTTTAAAATTTTTTTTGGGCAGAATTCCCCCAGGAGTAACTCTCTATTTATACCACTGTACAAAGGGGTTGCTTTTAACTCGGTTTGGGGATTGGGGATGGGGTAAGTTTGAGGGTGGTGGTTTTACATACCCAGTCAGAGGTACAATCAGCAAAGTTGACATAACTGATGATTTTCTGTTGTTTGAATCGATGAAAGGTACAAAAGGAGTTGATTTGAACAATTTACTCTCTGCCTAGCTTCAATCAAGGCAGATATACATCAACATAAGATATACATTGTACAAACCAACTCCTTTTGTACCTTTCATCGATTCAAACAACAGAAAATCTTCAGTTATGTCAACTTTGCTGTTTGTACCTCTGACTGGGTATGTAAACCCCCCCAAAACCTACCCCATCCCCAACCCCCACACCGAGTTAAAAGCACCCCCTCTTACAGTGGTATAAATAATTATATATTGAACTCTGGACAGATGTGCTCTCTCTCACTCTCTCTCTCTCCCCCCCTTCTAAATGTCATGTGTAATAAAATTATTTTCCCCATAATACACAAAGATACAAATAGCACAGGTGCAATCATTTTAGCGCGTGTGGCAGAAATTGCCTATGCAATGTGGTATACAGGAAATTAGCCTAACCACGCCCAGTTTTTTATCACAGGTGCTATTTCTGCTATAAATATAGCATTCTGATAAATCCAGGGGTTAACATTTATGTCTAACTGGTTAACTTTAGGACTGCCCTCCAGCTTGACCAGAGTTAGCCACATAAGTTAAGCAGCTGACTTCAAATATCAGAGTCACTCAACAAAAAAAGCCACAACAAAATAAAAAAGTAGCCAAAAAACTCAAACATAACTTATCATGACCAAGAGAATTACTAGTATCTGTTTGGAAGGCATTTGTTGCTGTGGGCTAGGTGCTGCTTGGCCGGCATTAGTTGCTCGTTGTAAGTTATGTTTAAGTCTTTTGGCTACTTTTGTGTTTCCTTGAGTGACTTTTTTTTCATTATCTATTTATTTATTTTCTCTATGTAGGTCACTTGGTTCTAGCTGTTATTCCCGGCGTAGATGCCGTGTCTGTTGAATGTGCTTGCGATGAAACTTTTGGGATAGTCTTTACATTTTTGAACACGGTGAGAATTTCTGATTTATATATTGTTTTCAATCTTTCAGGGAATTTGGTATTTCCCCACTCTTCTTACTCTTTCTACATACTTTTTGTTTTACATTTTTTCAGACTGCGTTATTCCCACACTTGCCAAGACTCTAACATGCAAGCTCATTTTAAGGAGCTGCTTTTTTCCAAATACTCAGGGTTGCAACATTTTCAAACCCACCGAGAAATCAGCTGTCAAGCGACCATTACATCAGTCATTTATACCGGCTGTATTTAAGCCCTTTTGTGTGCACATGTTCGTTGTTTTTAACGTTATTTTGTTTGTACGTGTCCCCTGAAGAAGCCAACCTTTGAACTGGGGAAACTGTGTCCTGAGGTTGGGAACAGTGTGTATTTTAAATGTTTGTTTGTTTTGTGTACACATTAGATACATTTAAATATTGAAGATCATTTTTAATATGGACCTCATGCGCATACTTTGTTTTCTATTCAAGAAAACATGTTATGTGCACAAATTGTGATTTCTGTGCATAAGGCAAATTTTCTGCATCTAAAACATGTTTTATATATGGAAATCATAGTTTACGCGCAGAAACCAGATATCTGCACAAATCATGTTTATGAGCATAAATTCTGAGTATAGGACCTCTGCTCTATGAATTTCCATAGAATAACATTATCATTGGGAATGTTTCTGACCAGAGTTAAATGTTGAGCATGAGTAAGCTTGCACACCTCTCTGCATTGGGATGTCACAGCTAATGGCATGATTACCATGGGATTTGTAAGAAAGAGCGCTAAAGTGTGCAGATGTTAGCGGTGGCATGTGCACATATTTTTTTGTGCACAAAACTCTTAAATCAAGAGTAAAATTTAGACAGAAGATGTGCACACACATTAGCAATCCTTATGTCATCGTGCCTCAGCTCTTGGTCTCCTTCTGTCTTCTCCTTGATTTGCTCTGTATTAAGCAAGGACTTAATGCAGCTGTTAGTGCCAGTAAAATAAGTATTCAACCAATATAAATGTCCCAGCATTCATTGCAGGCAGTAAGAATCTCTACAGTCTCTGTTAAATATGTAGCTATGAATTTCCAACATCTGGAGATCCTTATACTCTACCTAAGAGCTCCAACTATAATGAACTTAAATGCTTCAACAACGTGCATAACAGAGACAGATTATAGAATCAGGTGCTATATTAAAGATATGTTTAAACCGGGGCACATGATTTGCAAACATATACCCAAATTAATTGATTTACGTGGTCATTTTAGCAACAGCACCAGGACTGTTTGCCCCTCACTAACCCGCTGATTAAGTTCTT